>NC_000068.7:101292833-101592833 GCF_000001635.26 Mus musculus | reverse complement strand
GATAGCTACGACTGTGAATAATGAGTCAATTATCATCCAGCCTCAGGGAAAGCACAATTATTCCTGCCTGGCCAGGCTGAGGTAATCCTCCCCTCCCGGTGCCCTTTCAGATGGAGAACATAAAACAGTTGGAATTCAGAGCACTGCAAAGGGAATTTAGACAAAACACGGGTGTGCTGAATTTAGCTTCCTTGGATTTATTCTGATTTATGATTGATTGGTTTTTAAATTGCTTATTTAATCCTAACGACTATGGCTCCAGGGGAGGCCGGCTATGGAGGGAAGCAAGTGAACAAGAAGCAGTGGCCTGGAGTAGTTTGGATGGACAGATTAGGGGAAGATATTATTGTTCCCAGGACCATTGCTGTGTAATGGGAAAATCACCCCAGACTCTGAGCGAGGACCCAGCCTTGTTACAAGCATGATTGCTTATCCCCTGTTCTCTTTGCAGAGGGCTGTTTGTGGCTGCCTAGTGTGGCACAGAACATTCCCCACTGCGGTTTTTCTTCCCTTCCAGCGATGTAGTCAGTATCTCATTGTGACTGAGAACATGCTCTTGATTTATATTGCTCTTGACCACACTGCAGAAGAATGGATACTTCGAGGTGGCTGGCAGGACTTGCTCTTAGATTCTGACACTGGCTGTGCTGTTGTGTGGAGTGTTTCTCAGTACACAGATATGGCTCTGACTTTTGTATAGAAGAATTTGAATTTTTTATAAAAGTTTTCCCTCAAAATTGAGCTCTCCCCAAATAATCACTTTTACCTCGAAGGTGTATAATCAACATGTACTTTACCCTGTAAAGTGTAATTTACCTTGTCACCCAAACTTCCAGCTTTTTCAGGGAGTGTGACCTTTCCCTTTCATCTGAAATTAGACATTGATGGTGTGGAGATGGCCCTGTAAGCCTGACCTATTGGAAGCTTGTCTGTTTGGTATCAAAAGGAAATTGAAATTTCGTCGCTTCAGAATAATGAAACCTCTGGAAACCTTTAGAAAAAAACTTTCTCATCTTTATTGAAGTTTGACTCAAAAATGCCCAAAGAAATGCTCTTTCTGGTCTCTGTAATCCGTGTGTTCGCGGAAACACTGCTGTTAGATTTCCATGCCGAACTACGCCTGATGTGCATTTCAAAGCAAGGAGCATTAGGGATAAGATAAAAGGGTAGAAAAGGACTCTGATGAAAAACAGAAGCTTAGAGATGAACAGTTGGGTGGCACGTGTGCGTTGCCACCAGGCTCACTCTGGGAAGGAAGCAGCATCTGGTCTCTAATCAGGCTGCTGGCCACTTCCAAGTCAGGGCTGTGCCAGCATCTGCCATTTTGACATTATCATATTGAAAAGGAACTTTGTTCTCATCTCGTTCTGCCAAGAGATTTATTACTTACTAGGTTTAAAAACCCATAACAGGCCCGTATACAAAAGCACTTTTTTGGGTCTTTGCAGGGACATGGTGTTACAGTCTTATAAAGTTAATTTCAGGGTTTAGGAAGCATTTTCAACTTTAAGTTTAATCAAGGAGAGAGCAAGTTCTTTCCTATGTCTCTTGGTGCTTTCAAGATTAACAGCCTCACGTTTACGAGAGGGGATGTTTTTGTTGGGTATGGGACTAAGTAGATCAGTAATTCAGTAACAGCACCAGGAATTTGGACTTCACTTTTTGTCAGAGGAGATTCATGTGGTGACTGTCAGGTCCCCTGGCGTTGTATTGGGAACTGGGAGAGGAGAGCATGGAGTGACCTGAGCACACACATGACCTGTCCCTTCAGAACGTCTCCTTGCTGAGACCACTGTGCTTTTCAAGTATTGAAGTCAGTTGACTAGAACGGGAATGGTGGGTTGAGTATGTAAGATTTTCTTGGTAAGTACCAAATGTAGTTTTGTTTAACTTAAAAGATACCCAGGAGGACTGAAACTGCTCCTTCTTTTATTGCAATAATTTGTGTAACAACAACAAAAAATCTGTGCTGAGGAATGGTGGGAGCCACAGAAGAGCCTTCTCTTCTGCCTGTGATGAAGCTCGGGGGCATCTGTTCATCCCTCAGTAGCTTGTCCTGTTTCTAAGCATCTCCACATCACTTGACTACCATTACTTACTGTTACCTCCAGAACCATGAGAAACCTGACTCGAACACCGAGAGGTCTGGGAGACTAAGCCTTAAGTGCTTTCATCCTCACTTGTCTGACTCTTCATATTGTTTGTTATCCCAGCAGTGGTTTCAGCAACTCTCCTAGCACATTACCCACTTCAGTTCTTCTACCTCTGGCATCCAGGGCTCGCACTTCTCAACAGAGATTTCATTCAGAATTTGTTGGCACAAAAGGCAGAGGTCATCTTTCCAGTGGTGGCTACTTAGAGGAGTTGCTAGTGCTGGTGTAGTAGACAGTAATGGAGAGCTGGTTTCAAAGAAGATGGATATGTGCTTTTTTTCATTTTTTTAAGAGAAAATGAGTCTTTAAATGTGAATTATTATTACAGTCTATGTTACTTTAAGTTTGTTCTATAACAGTATTTCATTGTTTGAAAAAAAGGGGTGGGGGCTGAGAGATGGCTTAGAGGACCCATGTTCAATTATCAGCACCCATATGGTGGCTCTAAATTATCAGTAGCTTGAGTCTCATGGCATCTGATGCCTTTTTCTGACCTCAGGCACTAGGCATTTATGTAAAGATGTACAAACATGTACTTAGTCAAAGCACCCTACACATAACACCCTGACACATAAACAAAATTTTAGTGTTAATTCTTGACAACACCCCTACAAATCTTAATTTTACTTTTAACAGTGTATTCAGAATCAAACATGGGCAGAAAAGGAGTATAGTGAGGAAATACTGGGCCAAACAAGACTGAACGCCAGCAGAACAAACTCCAAATTATACAATTCCATGTCCGATGTTAAAGGGTTTCCTAGAGAGCTCTTCACTCCAGCTTTGCTGACTGCCACACACTTCTCTCCCCTCCCCCCTCCCCCCCCCCCCCGCCCCATCTCCTTTTAGCAGGTTTCTTTGGCATGGCTAGAGTAGTACCAACATCTTTGGGTCTCCAAGCAATCCATCTAGATTTCACCTTCACAGCTTCATGCAGTGTCCTCTCTGGGTCTTCAGGCAGGTTTTTAGGAAAAGGAGAAAAGCTACCACATTAAAAAAAAAAAAACCAAAATATCATGAGAATAGTTTCTAGGTCAGCTGATAATGTTCTTTTCCCCCTGAGTCCCCACAGTTTATATTACCATTATAGCACCACTATCTTCATGCTACTAATTGGGGGGCTTGCTTATAGTTTCAGAGGGCTAGACTCTTACCATGGTAGGAAGTGAAAGATCCTGACAGAATATAAAAGGTCACAGAAGCCCTGAAATTGGCAAAATATATTTCATTGTTAGCAGAACTAGCTTCACTGATTTAGAAAAACAGAGGTGCACAATGCTCTGGTCACTCCTTAAACCCGTGTCTGCCAGTGTTTTGACCGTTCCTTGAACCCATGTGTGTGCCCACCGATGAAGCCCATTGCCAGGTGTTTGTGATATTGGTTGCTGGGGAAGAGTCGGAAAATCTCCCCAGCAACCATAGCCGGGCCAATCCTGAGTTGCTACACCTGCACCAGACTCTTTCCTTGTACCCCTCCCATACCCATTTCTTGAGAATAGATATTGTTTAGATCTGGAAATTCCCTACTCCCCTCTTCTCCTTCCCCCCTTGAGGGCCTATAAAAACTGGGGCCCCTTTCCCCTCACGGTCAACTCCTCTACCCCTGAGTGGGATATGAGTTGTCCCCAGAGCTCTGGCTTTCCCCGAATAAAGCCTCATGTGGTTTGCATCAAGCTTGGTCTCTTGTGAGTTCTTTGGTCCTGAGGCCTGAGCGAGGGGCTCCTCTCAGAGTCTTTCAGAAGCAGACAGGCATGGTGCTGAGAGATTTACATTTTGATCCACAGGCAGCAGTCAGAGAGGGAAATTCAGTCTAGTATGGGCTTTTGAAACTTCAAAGCCCACCCCCAGTGACATACAGTCTCCAACAAAGTCACACCTATGCTAACAAGGCCATCTCCTCTAATCCTTCCAAAATAGTTCCAAAACATCATGACTAAGTATTTAAATATTTGAGCCTATGGAGGTCATCTCATTGAAACCTATCTCCTAAGGGTTCCAACTGGACCCTTATCAGACTGTGAGCATGAAAGCATGAACTGCAGATTTTGGTGTCAGGGAAGTGATGTTTCAAAGGAAGTAAGTATGGTGGCTCTGCTGTGCTAGGCTTCTAGAGACCTATCTCCAGATCACAGATAAAATAAATCCCTGGGACATTTTCATCATAGTCTAGTTAGGGCATGGCATAGAATTCCCCAACCAGGGATGGCTTGATATCGACCACATGACTGATTTATAATCCTTTATCACTTCTTAAATATATGTGATTGACACAGTGAATTAGTTTATTTATTTATTTATTTTAAATATAGGTATCCTGAAGCCTTGACTCTTCTTTGACTGTAGAAAGCTTTTATTTATTTTTTAAATTTTCTTTCCCTTTTCCTTATCATATTTCTTTCCTATTTTGCCCTGCAAGAACTTTTCCTCTTGTTTTACTCAAAGCAGTAGTTGGGCTAAGTTTTAGCTTCAGAAGGGCCTGGGTTCAAATCCCAGTGTTTACCTCCCAGCTACATTACCTGGGACATATGATTTAATCTTGAGTAGTAATCCTCTGGGAAGATTCATGAGATGCTCAGAAAAGGACACTCAATACTCAGTGACTTTTAGCCATTATTAATTTCAATATTGCTAATTGTATTAATTGTCTCATTGCGGTGTGTGACAAAATTTCTTGACAGCAACTTAAGGAAAGAAGAAAGGATTTATTTCGTCTCAGTCTGAGGGCAAAGCCCATCATGGCAGGGAAGGTGTGGTGGTGAGGGTGTGAGGTAGCGTGGCTGCTCACGTTGTACCCAGTCAAGAAGCAGAGAGACATGAGTACTTATTCTCTGTGTGCTTTCTCCTTTTTATTTGATCAAGACCCAGCCCATGGGGTGTGGCTTCCTGAGTTCAGGGTGAGTGTTCCCACCTCATCAGACCTAACCTTGATAATTCCTCACAGGTGTGCATTGTGCTTGTCTCTCAGCAATCCTAGATCCTGTCAAGTTGACAGTCAATATTAACCATCATAATGCTAATATTAATGGTTTTTTTTTTTTGGCTTAACCCATTGCCTCAATGTAGATGACAGATAGTCACCTCAACTGTGATGTACCTTCCACATTTCAGCCTACATTTGGAGCCCTGTTTGCACCATTTCCTTAAATGCAACAGTTACTTCAAATGCAACATCCAAGATCTAGATTTATTATTTCTTACCCAACTGACTCTATTTTCTTCTGCCAATTTCTGTTCATGGTATCATAGATTGTTAGTCTCTTAATTTTGAATTAATCTTAGGTTCTTTTCTTATTTTAAGGAAAAACAATAGCTGTGCATAGATTTAATACAGAGGTATTACATATATGCAATATACATACATACATACATATGCTAATTAGTATATATATATTTTTTTTTCCGAGTCAGGCTTTATCTGTGTAGCCCTGGCTGTCCTGGAACTCATCTGTAGTCCATGCTGGTCTCGAACTCACAGAGATCTGCCTGCCTCTGCCTTCTGAGTGCTGGAATTAAAGGCGTGCACCACCACCACCACCCAGTGAAAGGTATTGCTTATAATTGTAAATAGTTAAGAATGAGCATTGACTAAGTAGTCTCTCTTACATTTATATAATTGTTTTCTCTAACTAATAAAATTCATGTAGAAAAATATTCAAAAACATAAAATGTTGACAAATTAAATTTATAATTTATGTATTCTTTTTTGAATTTTAGAAGTGCATGGATATGTAAAAAATGCACAGATAAGCAATCAGAGAATTTTATGTGGTTATTCTGTTATGTAGGATTCTGTGTAGGCTACTTTTCCTATTTGCTCTTTTCCTTATACTGTTTGAAAAAGTAGGCATACATTGCTTCCATATGAGGAAAAAAACTCCAAACTTAACAGAAAATGAGATAAATAGTGTCTGAAATTCTTGAGAGAATTATACTTTCTTGAACTTTTAAACAATGATAAAAATAGTACTGGGTATATAGTAGACAATATTCATTGAGTGTCGAAGTTGTGTTATCTTTCTATGCAATTTTAGAATAATTTTAATATATTTAAGAGGACCTAAAGGCTTCAAAAAACTTTATTTACATAGTTCTTTGAAAAGTATTCTTTTTTTGGGGGGGGGAGTGGTTAAAAAGAAATTTTTTTGGTAAACACGAAAGAAATCAACTTGATCACATAGGGTATTTTTAATAACTCATAACTATCATTTCAGAGGATAATGTGGCCAAATGGGGAGCACATGGAACTGATTCATCAGAAAATATATTTTCTACTGTAAAATGGAATCATAAAACTGAATCAAATGGTCGTCATTTTAGAAATACATCCATCTTTCTTCACACTTCATCGGAACACTCAGAAGAGGACCAGGTAATTCTCTTACATTTATAGAAACAGCTTGGAGAAGAAGAAAGCATTCTTCTTAGAATTGCAACAGCACTCTGTTGAGAATTAAATCATTATGTGCCAGTGTTTGGTTATCCTTAATTTTTGGTAAAACTTCTTAGGGACTTGCTATGTGTAAATGCTTCATGAAATTATATATTTTGCTTTTAATAAGAGTTCCCTTTTCCACTTCTTTGTATAAAATGGACTTACTTTTACCTGTCCTAAGTTTATCATGTTTAGACATAAAGTAGAAGCTGCTATTTTGCTTTTTCTAAGATTTGGTTCCTAGATATTAGATGCTATCCTCTAAATGTCAAGACTTCATTGACACTATTCATCTATTCCTCTTTGGCAATTGTGTTTAATTATCATGGAGTGATAATTCATTGTGTTTACTTTTTTAAGCTATTTGAATTTTAATTAGTTTTCTCAAGTCATTTGAGTTTCTATTTCTTTTTTGGAATGTTTTCCATGTGATACTATATACAGAATTACAAGAGATTTTGATTTTACAAGGGGTCACAAGTCTCTGTGATAGAAATGAATTTGTATAGAACACTTTTGTATATAACCCCTTGCTGCTGCTGATGACTGTGAGCTATGAATTGTTTTCCATAAAGGATTCACACTCTACTGGTGATGGTTGAGATATAGTAAATATGAAGAGTCCTAGAACCGTTAAATTGCCCCATCCTCTTGTACCTTGGAAACACTGTAGCAGCCGCCGCCTCTGATTTGTGCATCAGAGGTTTAGTGGGAGATGGCCTAGGAGGTGGAGTAGCTCCCTGTTTTATGCACAGGCAGGCGTGGTTGGGTTAGCTAATCTGCTAGATGGTAGATGAGACTAGGTTACCAGAATTGCAGTTAGACTTGTTGGAACCTTCTCCCTCACCACTGCTGTTGCTTAGAGTCTGGCCTTTCATAAATAGCTAGGAATATAACCATTCATTCTTGTCTGTGTGTTCTTACTGTTTTCAGATTGTGATTGATGAAGGCCACAAAGTTGGGAGTTCCTTTCAAGGTGATATGACCCGGGCTGGAAAGGTGAAGGTAAGGCCTGATTCAGTTACCTACCTTGGGAAGAATACACAGCAAACAAATGAACTGTATTAGCAACTTTTCTGTTTCTGTGATGAGTCACCATGACCACAGCAATTTTGAAGAAAAGAGTGTATTTGGGCTTATGGTTCCAGAAGGATAAAAGCCTTACATGGTGGGGAGGCATAATAACCAGCAGCAGGCAGCAGGAAGCCAGGAACGCAAATCCTCATCCACAAGCAGGAAGCAATGAGAGTGCATGAGAGTAAGGCAGGGCCTTTTACTCATAAAGCATACATCCAGTGACAAACTTCTTCCAGCAAGGCCTTGCCTCCTAAACCTCTCCAAACAGCATTACTGACTAGGTACCAAATATTCAATTACTAGAGCCTATAAGAGAAACCTCTTACCAAGCTACCATATAAGCCAGTACACACACACTAGATTCTTGCTTTCCTTTGTACAAAACTGGATGAGTGAACAGATTTTATCCTTGAAAGGATTTTTTTTTTTAAGTTGGTGTTGGAATATCTAAACTGTTTGTGCTTGGCTGGATGCTTGATCTTTTTTCCCTAAGGTTTAACAGATGGGAAGGACTTTCTAGCCTAATCATTAAGAAAAAAGATGCTATAATGTAACTGATTCTCAAATTTTAATATTGAAACTGTCAGATGAATTTTGCTGTTGGGTATGTATGTCAAGTTAAAGTTGCAGTTACTTGCTTAGAAACATGGAAGCTACCTATTGAACTTTCTATGGGGTCAGTGTGGTCTGCCTACTACATATTCGGCTCAGGACAGGAAGATACAGCAGTTAAGGAATCTCAGTTTATAATTTTAAGGTACATGCTAAGCCTATGGTCAGGTTGTGAGCATAAAATGGATGGTGACCTTGTGCCTTTACTACATTCCATGTGCCAGCATTTTCTTATTTATACTCTTCGATAGTCCTCTGAGATGCATTTGTTTGTAAATCTGAAATGCCTCATTGTCAGTGTGCATTGGTATTCTATGTGGAATAGTTCTTCATTGAAATGCTGCGATTGGGTCTAGGAAGGTCATTTGCTGTTCTTTTTACCATTGAAGTAATTCTCAGATGTACTTGCCTGAAAGAGAGCGAACACTTGATGTTTTGCCCTCCTTACCTCTCCTGTGATTTACCTGGGCAGGATGATTTTGTTCCGAGTGAACTTTTCTTTCCTGCTTGCTTTAGTTTTCTCTCTCTGGCTCTCCAGAGTGCTGTAAGAAAGCATACTATGAGGAAGGATGGTAGCCCAGCACCACCACCAGCACCAAACCAGGAACCTGTTGTCTCTGATAGTAATGTTAAAAATCATGGGGAGAAAATTTGTTAATCTCAAATGCCTCATTGTCAGTGTGCAATGGGAAGTGCTATTCTATGAGAAATAGTCCCTTACAAGAAACCTCTCAGCCTGTGCGTGTCTCCCTTCACTGTAGAAAACAGACTACAGTGTTGTAAAGCCCTGGACTTGCAATTGTCTTGCTTTCTTCAGTAGAAAAGCTTGTGGACAGCAGCTTTAACAGGGCCTTGAGAGTTCACAGGAAAGCATATCCAGCCTTCAACAGAGTGCTGTGTGTGTGTGAATCCATGACTGCATTGTCTTTCTGCATGTCTAATATATGCAAGATAATTTCAATCTTCTTGTAGGTAGACAACTTCCTAGACTTAGAAGATGTGGACATGGAGGAAGAGAGTAAGCCCCAGATGAACAAGGGTATGTGCTCTCCTTCTTTTCCATACAGTGTGGCCTCTTTTTAGAAACGACAAGTGATTTATGTTGGTTTGCTATTTTTAGCAATCCTTACCTCTCCTGATGTGACAAAAACTGAGGTTGTGAAATTTCTCTTTGAAAAGCAAAAACTTTTACACAATTGGTCAAAGCCTTTTGAAACCTTTGGTTTAAGTGAAATAGAGCTGTCCTTTTGCTTTCCCCCAAATTCAGATAAATTAAACTATTAAATAATAGTGTCACATACAGCTATTATAAAGTCATTGCCTTATATTTCAGAACTGTCTTACAAATTGATATGGTTTTAAAGGAAAACGTAAAACAGCAGTTGACCATAAAATCATAAAAATAAAAATATTGGTCACACAATGAACAATAATATTCAGAATTTTGCCTTTAAAATTTATGAAATATTTAAATGAGCACATATTTTTTTTTCTGAGTTCTTTTCTCATAATCTACTGAAAGAGGCTGTATGCTAATCCATTGATGTTCATGTAGAAGATTGCTTTCTTTCCTGGTTAATATTTTTGTATAAGAACATGTATATTTCTTCATGGAACCTTTGGAGTTTGAGCTGGAGAGATATAGCTCAACTGATAGAGTGTTTGCTCAGTGTCCTCATCCCAACATTAAAACTGGGTGTGGTAGCCCATGGGGTAACATCAGCACATGAGGACCAGAAGTTCCTGTCATCCTTCAGTACAAAGGCAGTTTAAGTCTAGCCTGGGACTCATGAGAACCTGTCTCCAAAAGAAGCAGGCAAACAATAACAGTAGGGACAACAGAAAATGCTGACTCTCTAGTGGATGTGAAAGGACATCTTGAAGTTGATCTTCTCCTGCTGCTACACAGTTTAGTCGTAACCTAAGTTATTGCTGTTGTTGAGAGAAGAGGTTTCCTTGGAACCAGATAGACATTACAGTGGCTTTGGAGAGTTGATCTGGGTTAGCAACAGCTTCTCACTTGGTGGTGTAGGGCCCTGCCCAGCTTTCTGGGCTCCTTGAATTAATAAGGCTTTGGGAATTTAAAGCAATGAAAATATTTCTTCTGCTCTCCAATGTCTTACTGCTCCATTGGAGATGTTTTTCAAGTACCCATTAGCCAGAAGACTGGAAGACTTTGAAATTACTCATTTCAGCGAGATCAGAGATGGAAGGAAATTGCGTCCTTCAGGGAGTGTTGGCTGACTTCATACCCCAGTCACTCTTGAGTTTTTGTAAGACCTGCTTAAGAGAGAGCCAAGGCTGGTAAAGCACCCATTTTTGATTGATTTTGAGAGTAAAACTTGTTTTAAAAATGCAGATTCCTATATCCTGCACCTACAAGAAAACTGAATTCATTAGTCCTTTGGTGGCATCCTGTGAACTGAATTTAGCCATCCTAATTCTGCTATTGTGTGAGGTTGATACATTGAAACTGTTGGTTCTTGTCTGTATATTAAACATTGACAAAATCAGCTTCATAGTCGAGCAGGAGAGTGCTGTGTTGGGCACTGTTGTGATGGAGTTTCTTCATCACTAGCAGTAGGTCTGTACTTGCCATATGGCCTGCTGTTCTGCTCGTCCCAATGGAAACTGTGGATAGCTGAGGAGAACCTCTCTGAGGGGTGGTATTTGGCAGTTTTTATATCCCTTAGCATTTGATAGCAGTGAGCTGTAGCCACAGACAGGAGGGAGCACCTGCATGGAGCAGCCTCCAGAGTTGTACATCTTTGGCTGGCTCTGATGAGTGGGCCCCTTTGCTTTACTTGTTGGTTCAGCTATTCTTGAATAGGTCTAGGGGACCAGAATCCTTAGCTTTATAAGTGTAGGCTCAGGGAGCTGGCACTCCTCCACCCCTGGCAGGGCCAGTGTTGTACCTGCAGAGCCTGTGGTGTCTGAGAGCCTTGGCTCCAGGCTTGAAGCGTTTCTAGAGCTCTTCCCGTGAAACTGACAAAATGTTGCTGGAGAGTGAAAGTTCTTCAGGAGCTGCAGTGATCACCTGGGCTCACTGTGTGGTTAGTGTGTGTTTTTCTCAAGGTGTCTGTGGTATTCAGAACAGCTAGTACATGCATCAGAGAAATCCAGGTGGCCGTTTACAAGTCAAATGCTGAAGGCTGCCAGTGCAACATGGGATAACAGCTGTGAATTAGGGAGTCACATCGTCCTGTCCCCAACATCTCTGCTTATTTGCAGGGAAATGATCAGCATTGCTTACAACAAGAACCTAAACAGGTATCACTAATGCTAATAGTGACTTATAAGCCTCTAACACCATGTACAAGTGGTGAACACCAGGCAAGGTTATCAGAAAGAAGTGGCTCCCCTTCATCTGTCTCACACTGATATAAACCAATGTGGCTAGCAAAGTTTGTAAAAGTCCCCTTATACCCTCCCCCACCCTGCTCTCCAATCCACCCACTCTCACTTCCTGGCCCTGGTATTTCCCTGTATTTCGGCATATAATCTTTGCAAGACCAAGTGCCTCCCCTCCCAATGATGGCCAATTAGGCCATCTTCTGCTACATATGCAGCTAGAGACACGAGCTCAGGGGAATCAACGTAAAACATCAACGTTTTCTATTGTTTGTGACATAGCTTTCTTTTAATATTTTTTATAAAGTGTGCTTTTCAGTTACCAGCTTTACTTCCTTCTTTAAAAAGTTGAATAAAAGATCTCACTAGTTTCATGTTTCCAGAAACTCGATAGCAGAAGGTGTTGCATTTGGGGATAAACAGTTATTGAGGCTGAACCAAGTCTCAGTGGACTTGAATGAAGTAGTTAAGACTGTCTCCTGTGTGAAATGATGTGTGAATTGATGGTTGACAATTGATTCAGTTCTAATCACCAAAAAGACCACCAGGGTTTCCCAATTTTCATAATGTACAATCTGGGTCACTTGAAAAGAAGAAAGAAATTAAATACTCTGTGCCAAGGTGAATTTCAGTGTGTGGCCTAATTTGTATTGCACTTCAGGAATGTGAGCAGAAGGCAAATGTTTATATCAGATGGGGAATGTGACATTTTTAAATGGGCAAGTTGCTCATATAATTTTGGCAGCTGGGAAGTTTACTGATTAGATTCTGTTGTTATTGTTCAAGCAACAGATTTGCCTGAGGCAACAAGGAAGCATGTTCTGTATTGTTTGTTTGTTTTTCTACCATTGATTTTATTTATTCACTGTATCCATGATCATAGATATTCTCCAAGATTCAAGAACACAGTTCTTTTTCAGTATTTGCCTTATCATTTTGACAGCCAAGGAGTAGCGCTTTGGAGTCAGGTTTCTGACAGAGCTCACACAATGCAGTCATATGAGTGGCCTCAGAGTAATGCTTCCTGTGAGGTTTGGTACCCTGCATTCATTAGTTAGCTAGCACCTTTTCCTCTTTTGAATTCGGGATAGGGTAGTTAACCTGGTGATTGCCCTGCCTCAGACAAGATGGCTCAAATTACTATACAACAAAATTATGATTTGGGATGGCTGCAGTCATTACATGGAGGTCATTAGGGTAGGAAGACTTTTATTTATTTATTTATTTAAATATTTATTGTCTCTCAGTTTCAGTGTGGCTGGCTGGAGAGACTGGTTTTTGGAGGTCCAGTTCTCATAATCATCCTCAGACAGGTCCCTTACAGTGGGTGAATTTACACTGTAGTTCATTGTGTTGGATGACGATGGGCACCGACTCCTGCTTAACACTTGCAGCCATATTTGATGTTTAAGTTAAAAAAACTTTCTTTTATTGAGATTATAATATAATTGCATCATTTCTCCTTTCTATTTCCTCCGTCCACATCCTCCCATATACTCTTCCTTGCTTTCTTTAAAATTCAAGGCCTTCTTTTTCATTAATTGCTGTTATTTAAATATATGTGTATGTACATGTATATATTTCTCAACACATAAGTACAACTTGTTCAGTCTGTTATACTATGTACATGTGTGTATTCAGGGCTGACCCTTTGGTATTTGATAGCCAGTTCTTCCTGCCCTCTGCACTCTTTGAGTTGCCTAAGGTTATTTGTATAGGTAGGATCAAGGCCTCGTGGTCTCTCCCGCATCCACTTTAGCACACCTACTGTTGTTCTTGTTCAGTTTACACTTAGGAAGTGTAATAGCTTTTCCTGGTTGTCAACTTAACTATATCTGGAATGAGCTACAATCCAGCATTAAAGGGGCACCAGGAAGTAAAATGGAGCTGAATCCTGTGTTCAAGGATATTTCTTTGAAACGAAGGAGTAAAGATCTTGGGGCAAGATTCCACCCAGCTAAATTTAGACCCAGGTGTGGTAGTACAAGCCTTTAATCCTAGGAGGCAATTACAAGCAGATCTCTTAGTTCAAGGCCAGCCTAGAACTGAGCAAGTTCTAGGTGAAGAGAAACTTAAATCCAGGTGTGGTAGTACACACCTTTAATCCCAAGAGATAGGCATGCAGATCTCTTAGTTCAAGGTCAATCTACAGAGCAAGATCCAGGTCAGCCAAGTTTAGAGCAGGAAGGAGTTGGAAAACAGAAAACTAGTGATAATCTAATAGAACCAGGGGGCCATATTCCAGCAAGCAGCAGAACTTGACAGCTTCGGCCATGTGGTCCTAGCTTTAGAGTCTAGAATAGAAGGGACTACTAGGGCAATTGATGCTGGTTAGCTGGTAGTGATTAAGAGACCAGCATCATTGAGATGGAATTTTCTGGGAAGTGTTTTTTGAGAGCACAAGGAAGGTTGTACCTTGTGCTGCAGCTGTACTTGGTAATGTGTAAGAGGCACACCGGTGGTACAGGTTTTGAAGGCAATGGTCCTCTATTCCCATTATTCTAGTTTTTCTATTTGCTAACTTTTCCATCTATGAAGATGTAATTGGAAAGCCATGTTAACCAGAGGAAAAAAACCTACTCTCCAGTACTTATTATTGCATAAAGAAATATTTATATTCTTCCTGAGAAGGGAGTAAAATAGGAAAGCTAATTATTTCCTTCCTTCCTTCCTTCCTTCCTTCCTTCCTTCCTTCCTTCCTTCCTTCCTTCCTTTCTTCCTTCCTCCTCCTCCTCCTCCTCCTCCTCCTCCTCCTCCTTCTTCTTTTTTTTAATAATTTATCCAAGGTAAGGAAGAGTTTTCCTAATCAGATCAGGGAAAAAAAAAAAACCTAGGTATATGTGGATCAACTTCTTGGTTTCTGCTGTGGGGTTCATGCTGTTGGGAATTTTGTGTCTTGTTTTCTGTGTGTGTGCAGCTCTCTCAGAGTAGACATACCTTGAGGCTGGAGATTCCTATTGAGGGGTTTTTACTGTAAGTACACATCACATTCATTTCCTGCTTCCGAGTATTGGTTTAGAATTCACTGTGCATAAGGAACTGTGTTGGCCTCCAACAGTATGCATTCTTGAATTCTTTCTTTACCTCAGGGAAAAGATGACAACAATGTAAGGTGCTGAGGTGTGGAGTTATTTTGCTTTGAAACAACGGTTCCCGTGGCGGTAGAATTGTTATAAACGAAGTCATTTTTGTTGTTGTTGAAAGTCTTGCTTTCGATGAAAACAGACCAGGGCTGTGAAGCCTCAGTAAAGGACTCACATGCTTGTCCTGCGTGCCACATCTTTTGTTGGACAGAACCATAGCATAAGCCTGGAGAGCAGAGTTGATTCTCATTTCACATCAGAACTAATGTTTGCCCCAGCAGCCAATTGGCCAGATAGATGATGTTCCTCACATTGAGAGGCATAGCCTTGTCTTTATTGCTTGTTGGCAGGTCTTCAGCAGCCTTGGACCTATCCTATGCTCTTACACAAGGGAGCTCAGTGTAGGAGTGTGGCTTTGAACTTATAAGAAGGTACATTAGGAGGCTAGTTTCTCTCCTACCGTTAATGAGGTTAATAAGCATGTTGTGTCTGGGCATCACATGTTTGGAAAATGCACTTAGTGCTGCTGCCTGCTACACTCAGGAGCTACAGGTGACACTTCTTGGCCCTGAGCATAGTCATTCCATATAATGAAGCAAAATTAAATACGTAATAAAAATGTTTGTTTAACACTGTTTGCCTGAGGTCTGGGCAGACTGCCGACTCTGCCTTTCTAACTGCGGGATTCTGAGTGAGATCGCTCAGTGTGTAGAGCTCATTGCCTAGAACACAGAAAACAGGGGAGAACTTTTGGGAGGGTTAGCCATGCTGGCACTTGTAAAATACTGGACACATCACAGTCAGTTGATACTATTTGTTTTACTTATGCTAGCTAAGGAGATGATGTTCCAAAATTCCAGTAATTGAGCTCAGTAAGACTTCTTCCTCCCAGCCTCCCAGCACAGCTCTCAGTTTCCAGAAGATCTGATTCTGTGTTCTTTCTCTCCACAATCAAAAGCCAGCAGTGATTTATTTCTGTTGGTGTGATGGCTACAGAGGTGAAGGGTGGATCTCAGGACAGTGTAAGGTTTTGAGTATCGGACCTGAATGGTTATCTTCCTACAGATGCTGCCATTGCCATTAGCCCAGGGACATGTGCTGCTAATTAATCACACCCACTGAGAACTGAGTGAGGACCATTCTCGAGAAGCAGGCACTAATAGCACCCCGTTTCCAGTTACTGACTAGGGAGGGGCTCTCACTAGCTTCTCAGGTATTCTGGAAGTTTAGACCGAGGTGGGAAGGTCATGTTCTTCAGTGTGTCTGCTTGCTCACCTTAAAGGTCGCAGAAGTTAACTGGCATCTGTGATACAGTCATGAAGTGTCACACAAGTGAAAACAAGCCAGCACAACCACCTCCAATAAATCCATGGGGAAACTAAGATTGGTTTTGAATTCTTGTGATTGTGCTAAACAAGCAGGAAACATGTTGTCTGCAAGTGTTGAAAATGAGCCTGTGCATTTTTCATATGGCAGAGTATTTCATTTTTCTGCTGAAAGTTAAAGTACTTTCCTTCTGGCAACCTCATTTTGATATATATATGTATATATTTGAAATATTGCTGCATTGTTAGGGAATGAAGTCTGCACTCCATTTTCTTACTCTTCAGCCCCTCAGGAAACCATAGGAAAATGAGGCAAGAGTAGCGTCTTCCTGCCTTGCTTTCCTGAGCGGTAGAAATAGAGTCAGGCCTGGAAGGCCTCTTAGCCTGTTGTGTCACTCCTCAGTCTCTCCAACCGCCCGGCTGGACTATATCTTACAGCGCGATAAAGGTCAGAGCACAGGTGCTTTCTGTTTTATGAGAGGGATGCCCTTGAGTCAGGTTCACAGACGAAGACCCGCCGGCATGTACTAGGGCTCATCTTTCCCTTAGCAGATCTATCTGCCTGTTTGCATTGCCACCGGCTTTTAGATTACTTGGGGGAGATGACGAACTTCACAAGAGATCAGCTGAAATATTTTGTATCCAACAGATTGCCTGCTACTTCCAGGTGAGGTGGAACAGGATATAAGCACCAGCGTTCCATCTTATGATCCTTCTGTGGACCTACCGCTCACCTCTGAGGTGAGGCCAAAGCCTGCTGTGGGAAGGACTCAGAAACAAACCGAAGAGGTACTTTCCGGGGGGTTCCTCTATGACAGTACTGGGATTTTGTTATTTCAGGGAACCCCTATACTTGCATGCTTTTGTATTTTTCCTTGGTTTGGGATAATTTAGAGTCTATGTTGTATAGTTGGTCTTATTTCCATTTATATCTGATTTATATGAAGCAATGGTGTTTGGCTGTAGAAGCACGTTTTACCTCATAGTAGTTCTGCATATGAACTGCTCAGCAGATGAAAGGGCAGTTTCCTTCTCTCTTCTCGTCTGACCTGGCCATGATTGTCATTTCTGAGGTCCTATAAACCTTTCTATTACTAAGGTAAGGCCAGACTGGAAACAGAGAATCCCAGGCTGAAATCCGTGCCTGAAAGAAATAGAAGTTTATTTTTTGTATTTAAAAATCTGTACAGGCTTCCTACAGTGAACAGGTCTGTTCATCAGAGAACAAAGGCTCTGACTTGAATCTATTGACAACTGCTTAGTAATTGTTCATATCTAGGCACACGGAAGGCTCGGGAATGTCACCTGTCCATAGTTTTCAAAAGAGGGAGGAACAGAATCTCTACTCTAGCTTATTCTCCCCAGAGTGTTACCTGAGAGCCATTTTTGCTGTCACTTTACAGCTCTTCTATAAACATTTAACAACTACACTGCAGGTGTGCTGGGAAGTCACTGCTTACCCTGTTTAATATAACTGCGGGGGTGGGGGGTGAATACAGGAAGCTGCTAAGGACTCTTTATTAGTGCTTTCTAATAAAAACCTCTAGGGTCTCTCTTTGATTTACTTAATCGCTCAGATGCTCTGTAACTGCATATTCAGTTATGGAACCAGTCATTCAATCAGAGATAACCTATGCGTTTCCGTCTTCAATGCTCCTTTTCCTTAGAGCATTCGGTTTACTATATTGAAAGTGTACCCAGGGTGCTTGCAGGCTTGCACTGAACTTCCAAATTGCTTACTAGACAAATCAGCCAGGACAGCCGCTTTCCAATATGCTGTTTGAATTATAGATTATATGCTCTGAGCTGTAAGAAGCTAAAATTACAGGGCTCCTCCAAGCAGAAGTCTGTTTCATTTTAGGGCTTGTTTATATTCTTGGCTAGTTGTGGCCATATAAGTTACTGGGTCACACTTGGCATGGCACCTTGTAGTTTAAGAAATGCAATTACTTTTAAGTCAGTTTTAGTATATATATATATTTTAGAACAGTAATAGAAATTATTATAAATTAGTTTCAGCTAGTGGTTAAAGGTGCTTATTCTGGAATCTATATGATAGCCAGTGAAATTCAAATTAAAATGGCAAGTTTGATACCCAAGGCTTTGCACAAAATAGGTAAGCATTTATTTTTCCCCATTTAAAATTTTTTTAAGATTCTCATGAAATGTGTTTTTATTATATTCACCCCCAATTCTTGACTTCTCCTAATTCACCCTTACCTCCTTAACCTCTCCCCCAAGTTTTCCATAAATTCTTTCACTATATAAATCTCTACTGTATAACCGTTGCACTTGAATTTATTACATAGCTTAGGCTGGCTGTTATCTTGCCTCAACCTCCTAAGTACTAGGATGTTAGGTTAGTACCACAATAGCCAACTTTTTTTATAGGACTCTAAGTGTCCTAACAGAAAGCGTGAACATTTTAAAATGTTGGAGTCGGGTTGGAGAGATGGCTCAGCAGTTAAGACTGTTCCTCCAGAGGTCCCGAGTTCAATTTCCAGCAACGACATGGTGCCTCACAACCATCTGTAATGGGGTCCAGTGCCCTCTTCTGGTGTGTCTGAAGACAGCTACAGTGTACTGATATAGATAATAAATAAATCTAAAAAAAAAGGTTGAGTCTTTAATATGAGCAACGTTGGTGTTGATAACTACAGAGCTGCTTGTGACTAGTTTTGGCTGCCATTGGGCTCTCTGGGCTGATTCTTTGGACATAAGATTCATTGCTTTCTGTTTGCTTTGTTTGCAACTGGGGCTCATGAGGTAGCCAGGTCCACCTTGAATGTGCTTATTTTCTTGCCGATTAGCACTGAGATGACAGGTATGCACCACCACGCCCACTTGGGAATTTTAAATCATTATTTGTTTGAGAGTCATTTTAGTACTGCCTGGCATCCTAACACTGAACCAACTCTGCCTTGGTTTAGTAGCTCAAATCTTATCTTTAACCACATAGATCATTAAAAGATTCTAATCATCTTTTCCAGCAAGTGTCTCTCTCCTGAGGGACCATCAAGGAGCGTTTGAGGGCTGGAGCTGGTGGCTGCTTTCAGTGGCTTCAGTCTGAAAGCTGAATGTGGTCTGCTGTGAGTCCTCCTTCCTCACAAATGCCGTTTCAGATCCCACACCTCTCTGATATGGATTGGTCTCTTTGAGCCCCTGCCCCTACCAGTTCTATTACTGGTTTATGTATGTGTATTTCCCCCTTTGAGAGGGGCATTTTTTCAGATCTCTAACTAATATTTGTCAATAAATTCTTGCCTTGATTCCTCTGATTGGATGAATTTTGGAGGTTTGGAACTGCTTTCTAGGGCAAGAAGAGTTTATCCCATTGAGAGGGGAACTTGGTTCCCTGGAGAGGCAGCTGTGGCAGTGGTCAGGAGGGAGCTTGAGGGCCTGTGTTTTCCATTTCACAGTGGGATTCGAAACCCTTCCCCACCCAGCTAGTTAATTTACTACACCACTCTGTTCTAGCCTGTAGCTAAATGCTACCATTATTGATTTGAGCATTAGTCTGTGTTCCTTAATTTGCCTATGTGGTATTTTGAATGAAAACGGCTCCTCCTTTAGCAGTGTCTCTGCAAGAATCAGTCATGTGAGCAATTTTAAGGAAACTCAAAGTTTCCTAATAGTACACAAATTCTATTCCCTTAGTGGTCACAAACAATTTTCAATTAGACTTGAAATTAGACATCTGAAATCCACACGTTTCTCTCAGATCCTTAGGCAAAAATAACAAGTTAATAACTTAATTTACACTTGTTTTTTGTTTAGCAGCAGGGGACTTGGCATTGTATAACAGTGATTCTTCTCTGAAATAAGCCAGAATTTCGATTTGTAGTTGAAACTTTGTAGTCATATAACTTAAGATCCTAAAATAAACTCACCTAGAAAGAAGGCTTCCAGCTAACACAGCAGTCAGTAGCTAGAACATGGACTGGACATGCAGCCTTACTGTATGTGAAGGGCATGCAGCCTTACTGTATGTGAAGGGGCATCACTTGGATGGTCTCAGTGATGCTTTCTGAATGGCGTGACATGCATACATCATTTCACTTGGGATTACATATCCCTGCCTTGTCACTCATTTCTCCAACTCTCTATAAGTTTATTTTACTGTAACATAAGTATCAGAATGAGCTCAGAACCAAACATAGATATGCAACAAATAATTTACTAAATAAACCTGCTGAAATATTTGGCTACTCTGCTCTAATCTCCCCGGCAGTGGCTCACATGTTCCTTGCCACCTGCCCCAAACTCTGGATTCTTGAATAAAAGACACACACACACACACACACACACACACACACACACACACACACGTGCAGTCTTCTGTTTTAATAGGTTTTAAACATCGCAATGGCTGGACCACTCTGAAACTTCCATATTGCTAACACCTCCTCTCTGATACTCCTGAGTTATTACTTACTAAAATCTATATTCCATCTTTGCTACCCTAGACCCAAATTGGGGGCAGGGGGTGGTGGCCTGGGGCTGCTCTTCCCCGGCTCTTACATGGCTGGTATTCCGTCTTCTGCAGCTCTCAAGCACGCATCTTATTCCTTCCCTGGCAATGGTGATTTTCCTCCCTCTCCTGTATTCCTTGTCTGAGAACCTCTCCCTGCCTCTGTCTCCCTGCCCAGCCACTGGCCATCAGCAACTTTATTTACCAATCAAAGTCAACTGGAGACAGGTACTTACCTAGTGTCTTACATACAGATGTATGGCTTTCTCTGTAATTTTGGGAGCTAAATTAACATAAGTAGCATTAGAACCAGTCCACAACATACACCAATTCTTTTTTTTTTTTTGTCCAGAATATCATATACTCAAGTTATCACCCAAGTTCTCACAATCGAAATTAGAGGATACCCACCCAGTCTTCTCAGATATCATTCTAGTACCCTGAAAGTCCCTCCACTTGTGAAGGGGCAAATATTTCCTAGAAGTAAATGCTTTGGATATAGAAACAGATGTGAGTGTCCTTCTCTGAAGTAGAGTAGGTTAACACAGGCTTCCTGCACTGGTGGTTTGTAGAACTAGGCATTTTGGCCACCATTTGCTCAAGGAAGCTGGCAATGGCCTGTCTAACCCAGAGGGTTGGACTCAGCACAAGATGAATCCAATGGGTGGGTCTGGCTTTGGGAAAGTGAATTTTGGGGTTCTTAGTATTTTTATCTCAATCTACAAACTGAACCACTGACTCCCACTCTTATGATCCCTCAAAGAATTCCTTTGATCCCTAAGAAGGGAATATGACTGGATGGTGAATAACTTTCATTCTTGTTTGGACAAAGGCCAGACTGCCAGGACATATAATAGTCATGGGCCTCCAATGGTTGGACTCCCTTACATGTGCTGTTCGCCAGACCCTAGGAAGTTCCTCTCTACCAGGTACAAACTATTTAGGCATCCATTCTATCCTGCTCCTGGGCCCTGAGCAGACATCAATAACAACTGCAATAATCACAGGTAATATTAAGAGCTAATACTGGGCTGTCGATGTAGCTCAGCTTGTAGAGAAGGCTTGCCCAGCATGCAGGAAGTCCTGGATTTGATCCCCTGTCCCCAACACTACATACAATCAGTCTTGGAGAGTCCTGCGACTCCAGCACTTGAGAGGTAGAGTCAGGAAGAATGGGCATTTCAAGATATAACCAGCCTGTGGTACATGGGCTCATGACTCCCAAGAAAAAATGAAGAGCTGGGAACGAGGGGGGATAGCTTGCTCAGTCAGTGAAGCCCTTGCCATACAGGCCTGAGGACCTGAGTTCAATCTTCCAAACTCAAAGTTTAAAAAGCCCAGGAGCTAGAGATGCTCAGTGGTTAGGAACACTGCTTGCACCAGGCTCTGCACTGGCAGAGCAGCTATGGTTCTGCTACATTGGTGGTCAGTGGAGGGCATTGCTGAAGAGGGCTCAGCCTTCCGAGGCAGCTACCAGCTTGTCCTCTCTGCGGCTACCGTTTGTCACCAAGCTTCAATTTCAGGAGAGGAATTTTTGCACTGGGACAGCCTAGATCTTGATCTGACTCTTCCTGAACTCGCTGTCTCTTAGGAGCCCCACTGGATGCTGGCTTCTCTTGCTCAGCTTTTGCAGGTGTGGGAAGCGGCGCATCTCTGTAGACACGGTAGCCTCCAATCAGGCAGTATGTCTCTCCATGCCAGGCAATCTGGGCTTGCGCATGCCCTTTGTAGAGGACGTGGTAGTATTCGGGGGAAGAAGGAGCTGTGGGAGGCATGGGCACCAGTGCTGATAGAGGAGTTGCTGAGTCACGGTTGGGATGAACAAGAGCTTCAAGGTGTCCTTCGAGGAAACCTGCTTCGGGTCTTCAGGTACACAGGATATGGAGAAAGGATAGTGTGTTAGTCAGGCCTCTCTAAAGAGAATGGATAGAGATTGTATGGAGTGCTAACAGCCAGTACTCCGGGGAGTCCTGCAATGGCTGTCTCCTGATGGAAAGACCACAATGAACTAGCTGCCCAGTGCACAAGACTGGATGCCTTAGCAGTCCCAAACCAGTGCTGGAGACCTAGGGGCTTCCTGGAGAGCTGTTGGTCTTCAGTATCCATCAGAATCCCAAAGTAGTAGGTTCTAATACTACTTCTTTGTATCTTAGTATCGGAGACAGGATAAATGAGCTTTCCATCGAGAAAGAGGGCAAACAGGCAAAAAAACACACCAATTCTTACTACTAACTGGGAGCCACTTTGTGACAGTCATATGATTGAAATCTGTCATGGTCTGAATATGACCCGTCCCCCACATACTCATGCCTTTGTATATTGTCCCCAAGTGGTAGTGCTATTTTGGGGGACTTGTGGAGCTTTTGGAGGCTGGGCTCTTGCTGGAGGTAGTGAGGTATTGGAGGCTGTATAGCATTGTCTCCCTGCCTGTCCTCTGCTTCCTGCTTTGTGTTGATGGGAACATGCAGTTGTAATATGTCCCCACATGACGCCACCAAGAGCTGGGGCTGATCTTTCCCTGCTGTGTTTTCTTTCTTCCCTTTGGAGTTGGCATGTTTACTTTGGCATTGCTGGAAGTGTGTGGCATCTTGAATTTACAGGAGCTCATGGTTTCAAGGTTGTCTGAGTCTCAGAAGAGACTGCACTTGAAGTAGTTACAGAACTGCTAGACTATGGGACTTTTGAAATAGCTGCATTCATTTCACATTATAAACACAGTCATGAGCCTATGGGGGCAAGAGGAATGTCCTGGTATGAATATAAAACGAACCATGTAGATTTATGTCTGAACACTTGGTCTACAGCTAGTGATACTGTTTTGGGAAGTTGTGGAACCTTTAAAAGGTGAAAGGAAGTGTGGTCACTGGAGGTGGACCTCTAGGTTTTATAGCCTGCCCACATCCGGTCCTCACTATGCTTCCTAGCCTATGTAGATTCCAGGAAGTGCTTGCCATGTGCTCCTACCCCCATGGAGCTGCCTGCTATCATACCTTCCTCACCATGATCGCTGTACCTCTTACCTGCTATCATACCTTCCTCACCATGATCGCTGTACCTCTTACCTGCTATCATACCTTCCTCACCATGATCGCTGTACCTCTTACCTGCTATCATACCTTCCTCACCATGATCGCTGTACCTCTTACCTGCTATCATACCTTCCTCACCATGATCGCTGTACCTCTTACCTGCTATCATACCTTCCTCACCATGATCGCTGTACCTCTTACCTGCTATCATACCTTCCTCACCATGATCGCTGTACCTCTTACCTGCTATCATACCTTCCTCACCATGATCGCTGTACCTCTTACCTGCTATCATACCTTCCTCACCATGATCGCTGTACCTCTTACCTGCTATCATACCTTCCTCACCATGATCGCTGTACCTCTTACCGTTTGAGCCAAGACACTGGTCTCCCCGTTTGGTTGATTTTGTCAGGTCTTTGCTCCCAGTGATCTGAAATGTAACTAATCCAGTGCTTTTGTCTCTTTCTACTCTCTTGGCTCCTTTCCCACAATGTTTTACATGTTGACATCTCTCTTCCCACTGTTGACAAGAAGGGACCAAGAGAAGGGAACAACCTTCTGTCCCCTGGACTGCTTTTTGGCTGGGGTGTTTCTCTCCCTGTTTTCTCACTCAAATTTGTTAGTGCTTCCAGTTGAATTCCTTTCCCCTCTGGTTTCTACCCGACTTCATCAGGGCTCTGGCTACTCTCCTCTCATTCCTCTTTCAGTAAGCTACTGCTTTGGCTTTAGTTGAGTTCCTGTAAGCATTCAGAATGAAGGTACCAGTTGTTCAGGGGCCCAGCCCAGTGGTTCCTTTGTGGCATTTTGGGACATGGAGATCCCTGCCTATACTGCGATTTCAGCTTTACCCTATACTCTTGCCTTACTGCCTCTCCCAGTTGTTGCTCACCTCCTTTGGAGGTTTTTGTCTACCCTCTCCTAAGAAGTCAGTGTTCCCCAGGGTTCCATCCATATACCCTGTAACTCTTCTCTCTCTAAATGTTTGAATCAATTTTCATTTAAATTCTACCTATTGCACTTATATCTCTAAATGGGCATGTCTATCTTCAGGTCTTTCCCCACTCTGGCTTCAGGTTTGCCTTTGTCTTCAGCATCTTCCAGAGATCCTCAAGTACAGTGTGTTCCCTGCTGCTTTCCTGCCTGTCTTTCCCCTTTGCCACTGCTGCCAGTTCCCACCGAGCACTGCCTATTTTCCTTCCTACATGTTTTTTATATCTTTCCTACCAGTGCTCCATTGCCTTGACTCTTGCTCAGACCACTCTAGCAGGGTCTGGAAAGCCTTCTGACTCCAGACTCATCCCTCCGAATCAGTTAAACCCTCAGTTTACCCTTCAGTGTGAGTCACTTAATTCTAATCTCCAAGATGACAGGCAGGCCATCCTTCTTTTTGGTGCTGTTACTACCTGTTCCATTATAGGTGTTCATTAAAAAGTTTATGACATGAAGGGGTGCATACAAGACCAAGTATCTTTCCTGCTTTCTAAAGATTCTTTAGGGGCTTTTGATCATCTCTAAGATGATGTTGCTGCCTTGCCATCCCTTATCACTGTGCCCCCTTACAGGTATGCTCAGATAATGCTGAACTTTCAGACTTGAAATGCCGCACCTTATCTTTACAGCCTGCTCATAAAAACTCTCCTGTTTGAAAAGCTGTACTCTTAGCCTGCTAGCCAGTAAACTTTCTAAGATCTCACTTAGGTGTCTAACCATCTCTGATTCCTTCCCAACCCACTTCAGATGTTCCTGTGATCCTCAGATCCTACCACTTCACAGTTCACTGTCATGCGAGGTTTGTGCTGATCTAATGTGTCGGTGACTTTATGCTGCTCTTTCTTTGTGTCCTGGAGCCTCAGACAATGGCTAAGATAGGGAGGGCCATGTACATTTTAAGAAGAATAAAAATGCCTGCATGGCTGCAGGGAGCTCTTCTCATACCTTGGGTGCTGAGCCACACTGAAGCACATCCCCCACATGGCTTCACATATTCTGAGGAGTGTATTTTGGCATTATAAATATGAAATTATGCCTATTTTTAGTTTCTTCTGTTTTTCTGTTTGAGCATTTAAGTCATTTTCTAAGAAAAGGATCTAGCAATAGCCGCTATTAATAACTATTCATTTGTAAGTGACAAATATCTAAGTATATTTTTATTTTTAGGAGTTTATTATAAATAATGCTTGTATTGGCAAGTTTTTTAGCCTTCAGAAATCTATCCGTTTTTTAAAAGAAATATATCCTTTGCTATTAATTTTAATTCAAAATTCCTGTAAAAAAATTCTCAGCACAGTGAGAATTCAACTGTATGGAAAAACACCTTTTTTTTTTTCATTTAAGAGAGAATTTCTTTACCTGTAGTACCATTATGATGGTACTTTCCACAACAATATGGACTGGATCATATTCAATCCAATGTGGATTGGAACAATAATCCAGCCACATTATGATTGGATCTCAGGGAAATGGGGGTATAAGGTGGCACTGGAAGTGGGTATCTGAAGATCTAACCTAGCCAAAGGAGTTAGCCCTGGTCAGGAGCTCTGAGATGGCTAAACCATGAGCCTAGTTCACTCAGACCACCTGACAAAGTGGCAGAGAGTGAGGTGAGGTGACATGGGGGCTGGTATACATTCTGAAGAGGAATAATTCTTGTTTGGGAAAATGAGACTTCTGAGGTTCATGCTATGCTATGCAGTTATCCTAGTGAAGATCTTGTCACAGGTTAGTGAGAACATTTGTTTATTTTGTCTTCTCCTTGGTCATGAAACCCTATAGGCCCAGGTTTTGCTGCACTCGTGTTGTGTTCCCATTATCTAATTCTTTTATTTTTGTTTTCAGCTGAAGCAAGCTTTATTTAATACTGGCCAGGAACATGGACTGGCCAGGTACCGACCTGGGATTCCCAGAGAATGGTGCTGAGTTAGATCAGTCAGGTGTCTACCAAGGCCAGAATGTAGGTTTTGGTACTTCCCACTTGCATCCAGCTCGGGCCAAGCATATATTTTAACATACTTACTGCCCACGTACCTCACACTTTCTTGTGATCAAGCACATTTTGTACATTTGGGGTAACCAACCTTGCTTTCTAAAGTGAAAACATATGAGTTATTAATTTAAATAAACAGTAGCCCTCAGCATTCTAGGGACTAATCTGTCCTTGGGCAAGTGGGGCAAGAGATTAACTTTAGTCCTTATAGACTATGTCAGTTAAGTTAATTGATGTGTGAAAACCCAGCTCACAGTGGGTAGCACCATTCCCTAGGTAGAACCTCCTTTGAGTGGAGAAATTGTGTTGATTACAGATAAGCAAGCAAACAAGTAGACATGTATGCATTTATTTATTTATTTCTACTCTTGACTCTAGATATAAGGTGGCCAAGATGCTCCAAATTTCTTCCTTGACTTCTCCAAAATAATGGACTATAACCTGAAATTAGTAGGCTGAAATAATCACTACCTCCCAAGTTCATCCCGGTTTCTTTCTACCAATCTGCCACTATTCACTCACATCATTTCTTTGTCACTTCCACTTCATAAGTCTTTAGAAAATACTGGCTTTTGATTTTTTTTTTTAGGGTTAACAGGACATTTATTATTATTATATTTTTAACCATTCTTTGGTAGATCTTAGTTTTTTCAAATGATATATGTAATATTTTTCAATTATAAAGAACTAAATTCTAAGAGCAAGTTAAAGCCTGTGTTTTAAAAAGTCGTATTAATGAGTCTGGGGTTTTAAAAGAGAAATTAAACCATGTTTGAGAAGATAGTTAGTGACCGGACAACACGAGTTTGTTCAAATTACCCCTAGTATCTTTTTAGCAGTAGAGACAATGTATATGACTTTTGAGTTCTGACCTCTGCAGCCTACCAAAAACCTTTAATTAACTGCGCTTAATTTGTTTTTAAGTAAATGAAAAAAATCAAGTAACTTTACCAAGTAGTGATTTTTTTAAACAAAACAAAAAATAATAATTATTATTTATACCTCACCTGTAGTCTCCTTTTCCTCCAGTCCCCCCACTCCTTCCTTCCCAACTCTCCTCTGCTACCAATATCCACTCTTGCTCTGTTTTGCTTCAGAAAAGGGCAGGCCTCCCTTGGATACATGGCATATCAAGTTGCAATAACACTAGGCACCTCCCCTCGTGTTAAGGCTAGATGAGGGAAAAGGGTCTCAAAAGCAGGTAACAGGGTCAGAGACAGCCCCTGTTCCCACTGTTAGGAGTTCCATAAGAAGACCAAGGTACACAATGATCACATATGTGCAGAGGGCCTACGTCAGTCCTGTGCAGGCTCCCTCATTGTCAGTTTAGTCTCTGTGAGCCCCTATGAGCCCAGGTTAGTTGATTCTGTGAGTTTCCTTGTGGTATCCTTTGACCTTTCTGGCTCCTACAGTTCTTCCTCCCCATCTTGCACATAGTTCTCCAAGCTCTGCCTAATGTTTGGCTATGGGTATCTGTATGTTTTCATTAGATGCCAGGATGAAGCTCCTCTCAGTTGGGCTAGACACCAGTCTATGAGTATAGCAGAATATCTCCTCCTCTTTCTCTTCTTCCTCCTCCCCCTTTCCTCCTTCTCCTCCTCTTTCTCCTTCTCCTCTCTTTTGCCAGTTATATTTGGTTTTGTTCTACTCTGGGCTATCTAGTATTTAGTCTCTGGGTCCTGGCTCTCCAGGCAATGTCAGGGGCAGATTTCCTCTTGTGGTACCCAGTACTTAATTCTTAATAAGTGTTTATTAAGTGGACAGGTAAAGGGGAGGGGTTTGGAAATGTTTATGTAGGAAGTAGGAAGAGCATGATATGGTATCAAAGGGATTTTCATAGCCAAGGGAGTCGTTTAATTTGAAGTAATAGGCCAGCCCCCCTGGAAGGTAGATGAAGGCCAAGTGTCCACGTGTGATGAGAGTGGATGGGTTCAGAGGCTCAGGGTGGGATTCTGAATCCTCTCTTGGGACATATGTGAGATGCCTGCAGCTTGGTAGGTATGCAGTTACTGTTCTCTGATGAGGACATAAAGAGCTTCAAAGATCCCCTGAGACAGAATACATTTGTAGAGGATATTGGCCAGGATCAGTGAGAATCAGGTGCCTACATAGTTAGTTAAGGTAGACTACAGCCTGGTCTGCAGGCCTCAGTAATTCTTGACAGAGTTGGAGGTGGCTTAGACATGTACATTCTGGACAAGAACATCAAGTGTCACCATGTGTGCATGTCTCTTATTGGAGCCAGTCTTATCAACAGTGTCTCTGTTACTGTGTAATGAAGATAAATTTAATTTCAGAAAGTGATCAGGGCACATCAGTCGCTTTCTTGTGCAGGCTGATTTGCTTCCCACATGTAGCTGCTCTTCTGAATACAGTCATGACCTTGCACGTGGCCCTGAGTACACTTTCAGTGGAGGCTGTGGGAACTGTACAGCCTATTCAGAAAAGGTCGCTTCTCCCAAAGGACTAAGCGTTGGTTGATTTTTGTTTGTGGTTTTTGAACAAATGTGACTTTGAAGCAGATTGAACTGTGTTCAAATGTGGCTATTCTTCTTTACTAGCCTTGGGCATGCTCTGAAGTCTTTCAAGGCTTCATGACTGGGAGGCCATAGGAGGCACTGGCAGGGCTGATGGAACGTTACTGTTGATACACTTGTGAATCCTGATGCTGGGGCAGACCCAGGATGGGAAATCGTTCAATGGCAGCTCTTACCTTTCCTCATCAGGAACATGGAGGAGAGGACCAGGCCTCTGGAACTTGTTGGGTGGATCATAGTGGCTGATTTTAAGGCCCCAGGGCAATGAGGGGCTGGCAGTCTGCTATTGGCACGTCATACTTTACTCCCTAATAGGGCTCTCTGAACAGCTCTGCTTTTCTGCTTTTCTGTTCACTGTAGTAGCAGCGTGTGGCATTTTTCACACATGCTGCAGAAAAGCTCCTCCAGAGATCATCTTCCGTGCGAGAATGTTGAAAGCTGACAACAGCAAAGCTTCTGTGCATGTTTGCACTACTGTTTAAGCCATAGTTTTCAGCTGTGTCTGCACCAGGTGCAGATGGGGGGGGGGGCGTGTTTTCACTGTTTCACACACCATTGGCTTTGCGTGGTAATTTTCAGGGTGTGAATTAATGAGATTTAAGGCATTCTTTTCTGTTTGTTGGAACATATACTCTTTTGAAACAAACAAACATAAACAAAAAACCAAACTTTTCTCCCATGCTGGAGACCAAACAGGATCTTTCATGTGCCAGGCAAGTACTCTGTCAACTGAACACACCATCTGCCCTGGGAAGTGGGCTTTGAATGGCTCATCCTTTAGAAGGTCTTTAAAATGCACAAAAATGTAAACACATACAAAACTCACCTTTCTTTGCAGCTATGCTGATTTACAGGTAGACTGTAATATATAAAAAGCGAGAAAGAGGAGGATGTTGGACCTTTAAGTTTGATCATACATGTTTCAGTTCCTCCTGTTATTGGACAGGGGTTATGGGCATTATCTCAAGTATAGTAAATGTAGAGTGTTTTTAATTTAAGTTTGAAAGATTACTTCCTTATAGATATTTTTTTAGCTAATGGTGAAAAGGTTGTTGAAGACCTTAAGGTGTTTTTTTTATAGTTTAATGGAGCATCTAGCTTTTCCGTATGCCTCTATTGCTGGCACTACCTCGTGGCAAAGAGTGAAATGAATGTGTGCAAGGCAGACCTGATTCTTGCCTTGGGGGCAGAACTAGTTAATGATACTCACTCAGATACAGCATGATACAAATGGGGCATATTATGAGGCTTAAATTAGGTCAAATTGAATAATTGAATTTATTTCTTTACTTAAAAACAGCTTAATCAGCTGAGAGTGCCGAGAGTCTAAAAAAAGCTTCATTAAGTATTAATAGGCTGTTTGTGTTTTTAACTTCATCTTCACTTCAGTGATGTTTCTCTCTGCCTTTGGTACCTTTTACAGATACTTGGAGATGAAGTTCAGCCCTTCTTTCTCGATGAAGAATTTGATTATGACAATGTGACTCTCACTCCTAAGTTTACTGCTGGAGAGATAGCAACCATCCAAGAGCTATCTAAGCAAAAGAGAGTGGGTTCCGGTACAAACGTGTGCGAACTCCATGACTGATGTCTCTGGGTTTAGTTTTATTTTGTTCACACTCAAGCGACATTAGAATAAAGCATATGTCAACTGATTCCCTCTGTGGAAATGTACGCGGCTGTATTCATTTGTCACTGTTGTTTATCACCAGGACACAGATTAATCAAGACCAAAGAGATCGCTTTCTCTTCTGTCCCATGGCCATGTCCTGTGACTGCTTGGGACGATGGAAGAGGGAAATGGGGCAGGAGATAAGGGATGCTGAATCTGCATGTGATTAAGGCACCATACAAGGACTTGAGTGTGTTGTGCTGAAGACTGGGAATGTATGTGCATTTTTTAGAGGTGAAGGACAATCACACGCTCCAAACATTACCAGGACTAACAGAATCACATATGTATGTAGGGCTTTGGTCCTGTGTGTCCGGAGATGGTGGATTCAGTGTGGTTGTGGAGAGACTGAGCTTCACTGAAAAGGAAGGCACTGCAGAGCTGATTTTGATGTCTCACATGGAATTCTGGAACTTAAAAAAGTTATCAGTAAATCATATCTGACAGTTACAAAGTAGAGTGAGTAGGCTCTGTCTCCAGAAGTTTAAGAACAGCTAGAGAATGTAAAATGGTATTATGGGGCTGGTGAGAGGGCTCTGTAGAGGTGCTTGCTAGGCAAGCCTGTTGACCTTAGTTAGTCCCTGGAACTACGTAAAGGGGGACAGAGAGAAATGACTCTATAAAGCTGTCCTCTGACCTCCACAGGCGCAAAGGCAAGCGCACCCCCCTTCTCCTACTAATAATAAAAGATAAAAATTTTAAAATGTACCATGGAGTAGTAACTCTGCAGATGACTCATAAGGTCACCGAGGGAACGAGTAGAGAGGGATACAGGCACTGAAGAAGGATAAGGTGGGCAATCTGTATGAAATAATATTTATTATTGAGGAAATCAGCAAGTGTGCTTGGTATTCTTTCTTCTTTTAAGTAGCCTTTACATTTTATCATCGTCTTAGGAAGCATAGTTGCCGTCCGTTCCCTTTCTCTGATCCCCTACACTTAAGCCACACACCACAGAGTATGCTTGTTGCTGCTTGGTTTTGAGTCTTTCCTATTTCTGTTCCTTTTCGTCTCTTGTGGTAAGAAGACATGAGAGCCACCATCTTCAATGCTTGGGCACACAGTTCAATATTGCAAACCATGTACACAATATTGTGGCGTATCTCTAGGACTTACCCACCTGCTACCGAAACCACACTCAGTTCTCCATGGCTTCTGTTTCTGAGTTCGACTGCTGGAGACACCCCATGGAAATGGACATGCATTGTCTGCCCTTTGGTGTCTCGCTTATTTCACTTATGACAATATTCTCTGGGTTCCTTCACATGGTCACACGTGGCAGGATTTGTTCCTTCTGAATGCTGAATAAAGAGTGTCACATCATGTACATACACTTCTCCTTATTCATCAGTCTGAACATTTAAATTGTTTCTGGATCCTGGTTCTTGTGAGTCAAGCTGTAGTTTGTGCTTGTGCATGTATGAGGACTTGTGTGTGTTTATATTCATACAAATGCTGCTTATAGTTTGTACAAAAGAATTCTCTCAATTTTAAACCGACAGGAGATGGAGATGATTTGCATATTTATTTTTATAGAATCAGCTTTCATCATTTATAACTGAAGCCCTATTTACACTAGGACATGGGGAAGATCCAAGGACCGTAGACCGGGTCTTTTGGTGAGGAGGAGGCGTAAATGCACTAATAGTTAGGGCAGAGCTGCAGCACCCAGTATAACAGCCACTAACTCCACCCTGGAGTGCGGAGGGCTTGGGATGCAGCAGCTGTGACCAAGGAGCTGAGCTCTGTTGCGTGATTTATATTTCAATATCAAATCAAGAACATACTTAACCCAGTTATCAGAAAGCTTTCAAGCAGATTTAGAACTGTGGAATGTGAATCTACTTTTTCAAATGTACACTTTGTAAATTGAAATGTCGGATTAGTGGTTATGTAGCTACATGTATGTACTAGTAATTAGTTTTGATGACAGCATAGTGTCTTAATTTAAAATATGCTGTGCATGTAAAATGCACTGGAGTTCGATGAATTAATGTGAAAAATACTACATCATTTTTGCATTATGGGTTTAAGTGACTTGAATTACCTGGCTAAATGAAATATATTATTAAGATTTATCATATTCCTTTTACTTTTTTAAACAAGGCTACTGGGAAACTTGAAATTCTACAAATCACAGGCATATTTCCTTTAGTTGTAACTTGGCCTATGGTGACCTGGGTCTTAAGCATGTTTTACCAAGGGGTCCTGGGCAAAAACAGGTCGAAACAATGTATGTCTGGGAAGTACTTTTATTTTATTTATTTTATTTAATTTATTTTATTTTATTTTATTTGCTGTGAGCAATAATAACTTAAGGCTTATTTTGGCTCACAGTTCAGAGAAATGCAACCTGTCATGATTGGAAGGCATGGCAGCAGGGCTGTCTTACTCCAATGATGCCAACCAGGAAGCAGAGAGAGAAGCGGGTGCCAGTGCTCAGCGGGCTTTCCCCTTTCTCTTCAACCTGGGACTCCAGCCATTGGGATGGTGCTGCTCAATTTAGGGTTTGCACTACAATTTCAAGCTGGCAATTGAACTTAACCACCACTGGACGCTGGGGAGACAGTATTTGACTTTGGTCATGACTCAGGAGGGTTTAAGTCAGTCAAGAAGGACATCAGAGTTGGAGTAGTATGTTTTCTCCTTAGGGTCTAGAGAATGACCTATGAAGTTGTATCTTCAGTTTTGAATGAGTGAGCTTATTAAGTATAGAGCCAGCCTAAGTAAAAGAATAAACTGCTAATAGTCTATAAATATCAAAACACATCAAATCAGGCACTTGTTACCTCTAGCAGAGACTGGGAAAGGTAAGGCAGTTGAAGTTCCCAACTAAGCATCTCATGGCGGATCTCCAGTTTCTCTTTCCCACTGCAGGACCCTTTAAATTCCAGGATGAGCAGCAATAAGGTCTGTTGCAAAGGATGACCCTTCAGCTGTTTTCAAGGACAGTGTTTTCACTCTGCTGATCTCTGCTAGGGGTTCTGAGCTCCCCATCTGATGTTTCTGTTATTATTTGTTGTGTTACTTGGAAGCCTTACACTTGCTCTGGCCAGGTGACAGGAAGGAGACACTTGCTCTGGCCCGGACCGTCTCTGTTGGGAACTCCTTTAAGGGGCTCCCACAGTCAATCTCTGCTGGAGGTCATGAGTGCCTGATTTGGTGTGTTTTGCTAACGAGATATGATTAGATATTTATTCTTTTACTTTGACTTGCTATATTCTCACTAATTTAAAACTGAAGATATGACGTTGTAGGCCATTCTCTGGACCCTAAGGAGAAAGCTTGCTATTCCAATTCTGATGTCCTTTTTGACTGACTCAGAATCTACTGATTCATGACCAAACTTGAATGCTGTCTCCTCTGTGACAATTCCCTAGCTTCCTATGGTGGTTAATTTCAATTGCCAGTTGGGGAGCAGGGCGGGGGGAGGACATCGAGGACTTTGGGGATAGCATTTGAAATGTAAATGAAGAAAATATCTAATAAAAATGCCTAAAAAATATAAAAAAGAAGTAGGTAGTGCAAATCTTAAATGTGGACAGCACATCCCAGTGTCTGGAGTCCCAGGCTGAATAGAAAGGGGAAAGCCAGCTGAGCACTGACTTTCTCTTCTCTGCCTCCTGGTTGGCATCATGGAGTAAGACAGCCCTGCTGTCTTGCACAGTTAGAGACAGCCCTTCCTCAGACAAGGCACCTTGGAGGATACTTGGGTTTGAAATCAGAAGGGAGAGCAAAGGTCCTATCCCCGAGTCACCTCCTCAGTGAGTTCCAACAGCATGTGGTAGTTTATGACCATCAGTGACATTGCATATAGCAAAGACAGTGATTTATGACAAATTCACTTGTTCAAAGAACACCTTGTTTTGGGGTGTTTAATTTTTGCTGTTCTTTATATATTCTAGATGTTATGCCTTGTCCGTAGTACAGCTGGGGGATATTTTCTCCCATCTTGTAGACTGTTAATTCTACTAATAGTTTCTTTTACTGTTTACAAGCTTTTTAATTTCACACAATCCTATTTGTCAAAGTTTGGGGCTCCCTGTTGTGGTATTGTGGATCTATTCAGAAAGTTCTTGCTTATATGTTTGTCTTGAAGTATTTACTTAGGTGCTTTCCTCTGACACTTTCAGTGCTTCAGGTTTTAAACTAAGGTCCTCAATCCACTTACCATTGTGCAGAAACCAAGACATGGATTCATTTTGGTTTTGTTTTGTTTTTCAAGACAGGGTTTTTCTGTGTATTCCTGGCTGTCCTGGAACTCACTCTGTAGACCAGGCTGGCCTCGAACTCAGAAATCCTCCTGCCTCTGCCTCCCAAGTGCTGGGATTAAAGGTGTGCGCCACCACTGCCTGGCTGAGACATGGATTTGATTTTGTTCTTCTACAGTGGGCATTCTAGTTTTGCTGACACCATCTTAATAATACTTAGTAAGATTGTCTCTTATTCTAGAGTTTTTGAAACATTCGTCACAAATTTGGTGTGTACACTGGGTTTATTTCAGTGTCTTTCATTGTAGCCCATTGGTCTTTCTTTTTATACCAATACCATGCTGACTGTCACTATGGCTATGTCTGTAGTTTGAGGTCAGGTATTGTGTTATCATCTCTGGCCATCTTTTGTACTTCAGCTTTCTTTGTCATGTTCTCATATACATTTTAGAAGGTTTTGGGTTTCTGTTGTTGTTATTCTGTGAAGAACATTACTGGAGGTTTGGCATCAAACCTAAAATTTTTAGTCCATAAAATGGGCTAATGAACTAAACTAACAGATTTTTAAAGCAAAAATATGAATGGCAGATCACACATTTTTAATATTTTTCCACATTCTTAGGCATCACTAGAATGCAAATTAAAACTACTGTGAGATTCTGTCTCATCCTAGGTAGAATGGCTGCCATTAGGAAACTGAGTACAACAAGGACTGGTGTTTGTGTAAGGAAAGAAATCTTTATTCACTGTTGATGAATCTAAATTAGCAGAGTCTCTATGGAAATCAATGTGGAGGCCTTTCACAAAACTAAAAATGGAACTGCCTATGACCTAGGTATACTATTCTTGGTCAAAATATTCAAAGGACTGTATATCCTCCCATGAGATACTTGTACAACCATGTTTCTTGGTTTTGAGTCAGTAAAGGAGCAGGATCTTAAGGTTTGAAAGTGTGCAAAGGACATAGTGATGCGTGACAAATGATGTTGAGAGCAGAGAAAGAGGAAAGCTGCCCTTCAGCTGCTTTTCTCCTTCTGCTGCTTTGATTCAGTCTGGGACTCTAGCCTAGGAAATGTTTACTATAGAAAAGATGTGGCACATAGACACAATGAAATTTTATTCAGCAATAAAGGAAGATGAAATTAAGGAGTTTGCAGGAAAACAGATGGAACTGGAAGATATTGTGTGGAATGTGGTGATCTAGATACAGATAAAGAGCATTAGTTCCTTTCATGTGTGGATCCTCGATTTTACTTTTGACATATGTGTATTCACATGGGAGTGACTGTGAGCTGAGACTGGGAAACTAGAAATAGACCTATTAAAGTAGAAAAATGAGGCTCTAAGGGAGGAGTGTGGGGAGGAGTGTGAGGAGTATAATACCCATAACATAATGAGTGGAAGAGGGATACTTGGGAGAGAAGAGTACAAATGACAATGGGCAGTAGGGACGTGGGTGAGAAGAGGATATGGGGGACAGGATTAACCACAACTATGTATGAAGATGAAAAAGGACAACTTGCAGGAGCCAGTTCTCTCTGTCTACCACATGGGGCCTGGAGATCAATGTCAGGTTGCCAGCCTTGGTGTCAACTGTCTTACCATTGAGCCATCTGAGTAGTCCTATAGAATAGTCTGAGACTATTTTAGAAAACATATTTCTGCATTGTAGATGAGATATCCAACTTCTTGCAGTGGCTGAACCAGCCTTTGTAACCAAGGCCCCCACTTGCCTCTTGTACTTTGTACTGTCTTTTTAAATTTTTTACTGTGTTCTTGGTAATTTGTAACTATTCCCCCCTCCCATCCCTCCAAACACTCAGTTTTATTTCTGTTTTAGCACCTTTGTTTCAGTCTCCTTTCTGCCTAGTCATTATGGGGCTGGATCCTTTATTAGTTAGGGCCCAGGTGGCAGGAGCCTTGCCAGACTCCCTGTCAACCCTACTTAAAGTTCTCAACCTGTCAACACTGTGCATTCTGTGACCGCCATGTCTCTTTTGCTATCTGACTCCTGTTGGAATGTAAGCTACACATTGGGTGTGGGCTCAGACTGGACTTTTAGAAAGGTAAACTTAGTCTGTCTTTTTCATGGTTTATCCATCTTTTTGTGAAAAGGATAAGATAGGTGCTCAATAAATATCTATAGCATAAGTATCTATTGTGTGAATAGTTGGTGTATAGCCTAAAAGTGTATGATTATTATCATAAAAATTTGGAGTGTCTGCCACAGATTTTGCCGAGATATTTACTGAACATCATTTATATTCAAGGCTCAGGTAGTGTGCTGCTTCCTGGAGTGGTAACGGTCTGACTGTCTCATGTCCAGCATGCCAGTTCTTTCTGTCACTGTGACCTTTTGAAGGAACTTTAATCATTTCTCAATTTCTGTTTTGACTCTTTCTTATGAGTTCTTGTATTAAAGTTACCACTTGGAGCTGGAGAGATGGCTCAGGTGTTAAGAGCACTGGCTGCCCTTGCTTTTGATTCCTAGCCCCACATGGCTGCTTATTTCTTCCTGTAACTCTAGTTCCAGGATGTCCAGTGCCACCTTCTAGCTTCCATGGCCACTATGTGCAGACACATAGGCACATGCATATGACATAAATAAAAGGTAACAAAAAATCCCACTTATGGACATTTTATAAGTAACAAAGAAGTCACTAATATTCTACACTCCAGGAGTATAAACTGCTGCCTGAGGAAGGGGGTAGGAAAGAAAGCTTAAAGATTGAGGTAAGAAGATGATTGCAATAAGCTGTCTGAAGCAGGGTGCTTTGAGTATTAGTTCACAAATATTAATGCTCATAAGAATTTTTTAACTTGAGAGGCATGCATAGAGTCTAATTTCTTTATTAATTATTATTACTATTATAATAGAAGTATGTGCTTGGTGTGTGTGTGTGTGTGTGTGTGTGTGTGTGTGTATGATACAGGCATACAAGCCCACACAAGTGCATGATTTGAGGTGGGCATCTCTCATAGCTCTCTTCATTACTGCCTTGAAGACAGGGTCTCTCACTGAACCAAAAGCTAGCTGTTTACTCCTAAGGCAGGCTGGCCATGGAGTTCTCAGGTTCCATGGGCCCCCTTTCCTCCAACTCTCAGCTTCTGGGAGTATTCAGCCATGCCTGGCATTTTTCACATGGGTGCTGGGGATTTGAGCTTGGGTCTCAGACTTGCAGAAGTTCCTCTGACCTGCTGAGCCATCTTCCCAGCCCCTCCTGTATTTTACAGTTTTAACCACTCTGCCTTCTCTTTGCTATTACTCGTGTTTTTACCTTCACTCATTTTCCATCGAATGTGTATTTTCTAATCCTTTGCCCTTATTTTGCCAATCCCAACTTGTATGCATTGATATCCTGTTAATTTTCATGTTGCAGTCAATTTAAAACTCCTACCTGCTACCCATTGACTATTGACTTACTAAGGTTGTCTCAATATAGCGTTTCAGGGTGTTTTCTCATGGACCCAGGATAGAAGCAAAACTGGCCACACTTGGCACTGTGCATTTTCTTTTGCCTGTATGTATTTGCTCTTATTGTTTCTGTCTGGATGGCTACCACTCATTTCTACCCAGAGAATTTCTATTATCCTTTAAATGCATACCAAGGGTCATGTGCTCCATGCATGCCATCTTTCTGATTCCCTCAGCCAGGTGTAATTTTATCATTGAGGGACTGTTGGTGTGATTTTGTAACACTTGCTACTTGCATTTTATTTTATAGTTATTGTTAGATACACTTTGTCCCCCCACCCCCAAGCAGGGGTCAAACAAATCTCACTCTTTTTCCATCCCGGGTGAACGTTGTCTCTTGAGCATTACGTTTCTAATTGCTGACTTCATTAGCCTCTAACAGCCAGGAGTGCTGCGAAACTGGAGCACACAAACTATTCATTCAGCCAGTGTGTGTCTCGTGTCTGGTTCCATTGTTACATTTTATGCTAGAAAGAAATAATGTCATGATTTATTAATCCATTGAATTTATGACAAAGAAACTAATGAAAAATGTGCTCACAGGCCTCACCAACATGTTGATTTATTGAGATAACAATCAGAAAAAGCTATTCTCTTCAGCACAAAAGAGGGAAAAATAAAAGTCCAGCACTGTAATTCTAATGTAAGGAAATTTTGCATGAAGGAATACAGGATGGCATTTTAGTACCAAAATAATGGCAAGCCAGTAATAAAAGTTATGGTACGTGATATATAATTATAGTACTTTTTATGTCTACAAAAGTGTGTAGTCACTGTAAAGAGTTTCTGGCTGGTTCCACTTTGGGTGTGGTAGATTATCTCCATTGTGTGCTGTCAGGATATTGACATCCCTGTTAAGATTTAAAAACGTAAATCCAGGCCAGGCAGTGGTGGCACATGCCTGTAATCCCAACACTTGGGAGGCAGAGGCAGGCAGATTTCTGAGTTCAAGGCCAGTCTGGTCTACAGAGTGAGTTCCAGGACAACCAGGGCTACACAGAGAAACCCTGTCTCAAAAAACAAACAAAACAACAACAACAACAACAAAAACAAAAATGTAATTCCAATGACTCTCCAAGTTGTGTTAATACTGGCTATATTCTTGGAAAGAAATTAGCATCAATTTTTGTTTCGATTGAAAAGTGTTTTCAAAGGATGGCTTGTGTGAAAGTGGTAGGAATGGTGCTTGAAGTAATTAGGGTGTTTAACAACCAGACAGAAGGAAAAATCCACTAATTATTCTCATCTTCGCCATCTTTTCTCCAAGGATGGGAAGTCCTGCAAAGAACTTGAATCACTCACAGATTAGGACTTAAAACAAAACAAAACAAACAAACAAACAAACAAAAAAACCCAAAAACAACCAACCACAGTATCAGATGTCTTTGCAAACATGTTTTACTAAGTGCTTTAAAGAGAGTGGGAAATGATCAGCTACTGGTAACTGAAGAGGCTTTTTGTTCTTCCACAATGTTCTTTGTCTTTTGTTAAATATTTTGATTTTGTTATCATCTGTGTTGATGCACTAGCTAGGGGCTCTGATCGTTCAGCATTTCTGTACATGCACATATACAAACTATGCATATATGCAGGATGTCGGTATCTAGATTTTTGTGTCGAATCCAACTTGTTTTCAAATGTTGGTAAGCTGTGTTGCTTTTTGTTTTTCTGAAATTGTATTTGTTGACCTTTCTCGGGGAAAAACACAAAGCATTTGTTTTCATTCCGCTTTATTTCCTTTCTCTTGTTCTGGCTGGGGCCTTTGCCTGTAGAACCAGCTTCTGCTTCCCCCCATCTATCAAGTGTGTCCCACATAGAAATGTGTGTTGGTTGTTGTTTTTGCATTTAAACAGCTGAACACCTGGTGGCTCTTATGCAGGTGCACAGAACTCAGGAGAAGGGTTTTAATTGAGGACAAAACGAAGAACACGTGCAAGTTGCAGATGAGGGTTTGACGGACTTGAGATGCTTCTGAGTTCATAAACAAGTCGGGCATGTGGGGGCCCTAGATGTCGGGGACGGCATGGAGCGCTGTTCATAGCATTTGCTTTTCAAGAGTGTTTTCACTAACATAATGGCTTCTGAATTTGTCAGCCTAAATGAGTCTACTATATCTTATTTAGTTGTCCTCAATTTGAGAGAATCACAAGGAGTTTTACACAGATGGCACCCAAAGTGATCACTTTGCATTGTTCTGTAATTAAGGTCTAATATGCTGTATATCAAATAACAAACTGCTCAGTGGCATCATGAGGGAAGAAGAGATGCAGTAAAGGTCTCAGAAATTCTGCTCACATGTTCATCTTCTTCAAATAGGTGGCACAATCACAACATTAAAAAAAAAAAACAGTAATTGATGAAGGTAGAAAGTATAGTATGGCCAAGTATTTACCACATCTCCAAAATCATGTTAAAATGAGATGTGGGAAGAAAAAAAAATAAATGAACAAATGATTGCACCACAGATAGTCACCTTTTGGCCCTGATCCAAGTGCTCAGAGTACTACCTTGGAGACCCAGTGGTACCTTGGGACCATATTAACTTGGTTCATTGGCTCACAATATGTACTTTTTATAGCTGAGAGAACAGGTAAATAAATAAGCATTCTTTGTATTTTCTAGAACTTGAGCTCAATATTCCTTTGGAGCAAGCTGGATGGTTTTGAGCACACGCCTCACTGAGGATGCCTGCACATGGACTCCCTGCCTGGTCCAGCTCTCCTGTCAGGTGCACTTCTGCTCCACAGATGGCACACATTCATCGTGATGGTGAAGTGGCATCAAAAGCGAAGGCACCCTAGAAACCTATCTTTGCAGCCCACCAAAGCAGCGTCTCTGTACCACAGAGATGAAAGCTGTAGATAACAGGGGCATTCCCAGCACTCACTCCCTTGTGGGCAGCTGACGGTTAACACAGGTGGGTGTAGGGCACTACCCATCCTTTGAAGGTTGGCTGTTGGAGGGGATGCTGCCTCTCTGGGATTAGTCCTGCGCCATGGGCCTCAGAGTTGCTTCTGAGAAGTGACCAGGTGGTGAAGACCTGCCTTGCTTTTCAGAAATTCACACATGGCTGTCAAACTCCCACTATGGTTCAAAGGCAGCCAGGCAAGGTGTCTGGCCTTTGTGATATGTGGCCATTTGAGGGGCCACCTTGATTCTTGTTCTGCTTAGAGGCCAAATTAGATTGTGGAGCAGCTGGCTTGTCTACCTCCTCCCCAGATCTGGAAGGGAGGGGGGCTGGAGAGAGCAGAGCTAAAGTGCAGAGGAAAGAAGCAAGTATTATAATGAGTCTGCCATTCACCAAGCAAACATCATTTTGTTTAAATTACACTGTGCTATTTTATCTTGACCTGCAACCAAATGGAACTCATTGTAATACATTATCCAATACGAGATAGTTGGCTCATTAATAAAGCCCTAGGAAGGAGATGGGGTAAACAATAAAAACTTGCACATTAGCACCATTATGCACCATAATATTTTTCCTTCTTTTCATCAAAATTCTTCACATAATTAGATCTCAAGTAAGTCAGCAAAGAAATCCTCAGCATTTTTTATTTGGACTCTTTTCTTTTGAGAAAATTAGTTTTTTTTTTTTTTCATATTATTAGGAAGCAACCAAGTAAAGACTCCTGGATTACTGGAAGTTTTCCTTATGGAGTGTAAATATTTGTTGGATGCTAATGGCATGGCAGGTTTTGTCACTCAGGCAGTGAGCCAAGCAATGACAGAAATCTCAGTGAAGGGAAAAAAACTTTTTGGGTAGAAGTGAAAAGCCCCATTAAAGGTGTTACAGTTATGCTGAGACCAACAGTGTTCCTGGCTAAGGCAATAGATTAGGTACCCTAAAGTGGGAGCAAACTTAATGGGCAAGGGAAGATCTGTGTAGCTAGGGGAAGGATAGAAATGTAGTTTGGAATGAGATTGGCCATGGCAAGGTGTTGTATTTACCAAGGCGTTGTGTTCATTGTGGTAAAACACTTTCTGTTTGAAGAGATCAACTCTACTTGATGGGGTTGAGATGGCATCTGGGGAGGAAGCTGGGAGACACTTAGAGCCACTGCAGTCACCCTGGTGGGAGGTGACAGAGGAGTGGCTTGAGTGTTATAGTGCAGGTCAAGAGAAATGGACGATCAGGGCTTGTTCTGAGGAAACAGCTGAGTTTGGCTATGGGGAGAGAAAGTAGACAAGAGAAGTTGAGGCTGAGTTAGGCTTAGGTTTTATCTATAGTAGGCTTCTCTCTTAACCGCCATGGTGAAACTTGAAATATTGAAAAAACATTTAAGCCAGTTGTCTGAATAGCATCAGTGCCTGGTATAGACACAGAAGCTGGCCATTAAGTGCCTGGAATTGATAGAATAATGATTTGCATAACCATCCACAATGCGGTCCACAGTCCTGTGTGATTGGCTCTGTGAACTATTTATAATGAACAATTCATTACTGACATCCACAAGAGAAGTTAAAAAATGTTGAATAAGCATTTGGAAATCTGTGTAACAGTTTAAAGTTGCTGTAATATGCAAATAGCATTTTATTTTCTTGATCATTTTCTTTTTACTCAATAAAATGTCAATCTGAGATGGATGGCGTGCTGTCTGGTTTTTATAGCGACTTGATAGAAACTCCTGGAGAGGAAGGAATCTTACTTGAAAAATGCTTCCATAGGATTAGCCTGGAGGCAAGTCATTGGAACAGTTTCTTGCCTGAGGATGATGTGGGGAGGCTCAGCTCACTATGAGTGGTGCCCCCAAGGACAGGTGGTCATGGATGGTGTAAGAAAGCAGTCACTCACAACCAGCAAGGCAGTGAGCAGCACTCCTCCATGGCCTCTGCTTCAGTTCCTGCCTCCAGGTTCCTTCCCTGACTACTCTCAGTCATGGCCCGTGACCTGAGAGTTGTAAACTGATACAGACGCTTTCCTTCCCAAGTTGCTTTTGGTCATGGTATTTTATCACAGTCATAGAAACTCTAAGTAAGACAGACTATACATTAAAAACAAGACAGACCAACACCTCATTTTCCCCTTAGGCAGTTTAAGGAGCACAGTCGAGGCAAACAAACCTCACTACTGCCTTTCTAAGTCACTGTGGTGGCATCCTATCGACAGGATGAGGGTGTTTGGGGAAGTAGCATTTGTGTTCTGCCCTTTCCTTCTTTGGCTTGTTCCAGCACAAGTGGGTGAGAGTCTAGGCTCGTCTAATGTATTTAACAACTGTGGAGTTCAGGAACGTGGGAAGAAGAGTCTCAGGAGCTGGCTCAGCCAATACTTTACCTGCTATGCCAGCAAAAGCACTGAGTTTGATCTGCAGCACCCATATTAATACCGAGTGTGGTGGCATGCGTCTAATCCCATCTCCAGAGAGCAGAGACAGGCAGATTCCTGGTGCTCACTGGTAGGCCAGGTCTAATAGGTATACTCTTGTTGAGAGAGAGAGAGAGAGAGAGAGAGAGAGAGAGAGAGACCCTGTGTCAAAAGGCAGGGTAGACAACTGAGCGTTCATTGTTCATTTCTGGCCGCTACACACAGCAGCAAGTACAAATTAAATGCACACATGTTCACAATGCTTGTGTACACACACACACACATATGAGAGAGAAGAGAGACAGAGCAAGAGAGAGAGAGGGAGAGAGAGAGAAGAAGAAGAAGGAGGAGGAGAGGAGAGGAGAGGAGAGGGAGAGGAGAGAGGGGAAGTGAAGGAAACCTGTAGCTTCATTGTGAGAAAGGACACGGGTGATCTTAATAAACAATGGAACGTTGCATGTAAACAAGTCTGGTTAGATCCATGTCTCTTCCCAAGGAAAATTTTACAAGCTGCTTCTACTGTATGATTTGAGATCGCATTACTCAAAAAACTATGCGACTTGGCTTTGGAAACTGTTTAGCTCCATGGTTTCATTTTAGAGATGAAGTAACTGGGATCCTAAAGGTATACTTAGTGACTCGAAGCTCTGTAGTCCAGAAGCCTAGGCTAATGTACTTTCGGATGGATGACTTTTCCATTGTAAAATAGCCGGGCAGTGGTCTCTCATGTTCATTTACAAGTGCTGTAGTGTGATTGGCTGACTTCACAAACCCACATCGCTTCAAAACTGGAGCTGGCGAAGCTTGTTTTGAGCATTGTGTTTTTATAGAAACCAAAAATCCAAAATCTTGTTTGGTTGAAAATTTGAGGTGGAGATACAGTTGCATGTTGCAGCAGCATCAGCCATTGGTCTGGAATGTTCACCACGAAAGCTTCGTGTGATGCTTTTCATGAGGAAAACCAAGAAGCAGGCATCACCAATCTCCATGCTCTCCATCCGTGTTCAATAAGACTGTGAGAGTTTGAGGGTTACTCAGGCTATCTGAAAGGATGAGTTTGCAGGTCAGGGAGGGTAAGTTGAAATTCAAGACATATTAATTGAATGATTGGGTATGAAATATAAGCTCTGTAAACTCTGTTACTCACAGCAGGGTGGAGGATTGCTTCCCAGTTTTTTGAGAGTTATAGGATGAGAGCTATACATGCGGTGCGTATATGGCATAAAACAAATTCTTAATAGTGGACTGCTGTAGGCAGATGACCCCCATAATGGCGGGTATTGGGTAACAAATGCAAGGATCAGGTGAGGAGGGAGACTACCTGAAGGGAGGCCACAGTTACATTGTTGCTGATTTGAGGATCCCTGTCCCCTCTGGTGAGGGTGGCTGGCTCACCAGTGCCCTAAGCTGCTGGATGGGCTTCATTCTACACAGGGCATTGAAATGGTGATGTCACCAGGGAAGCAATAGCTATGAAGCCAAAGCCACAAGTGGGGGTGGGGTAGGATGAGGGGTGGGGTGGGGGGTTGGAGTGGGAGGGTGTAGGGATAGGGTTGGGGTGGGCATCTCTGGCCTCAACAGCCAGAATCTCCTTGCTGCCTCAGTTTTCTAAGATGTGAACTGGGTGGACTCCTACCTTGTAGGACTGTTGTAAGAATGAGAGAACATGGGACAATAAACATTCTCATGTGTGCTAAGTGATAACAATGTTAATTGCTTTTTTTATTTATCAATGCCTCTTCTGGTTCCCAAAGGACACTGGAATCAGTGAGGTGACAGTTATGGGAGATGTCATTGGACAGTGCCCTAGCAGCTCCAGTGGATAGAACGATGAGGCAGATCTGCATTGTTAAAGGGAAATCCCTCAGAGTGTTAAGGCCCACAAGCTTCTGTAATCAAATATTGAAAATACCTCCTTTTGGAATTTCTAAATACATATTAAAAGGTGAAAAGTTACTGAGAAGTTCTGTGGTGAAGCTCTTTATGATTAACCCAGCTTAAAACATTCCCCAATTTCCCCTCCCTTTCAGCTCCTCTTTCTCCTCCTCCTTCTCCCATTGTGTCTCTCTTCAGTCCTCCCTTCTCCATCTCTCCTCCTATTTCCATCCTTTCGTCCACGCCTCAGAATATGCTGAGATTTTTCTGGCTTTGGCTAAATAATATTAGGACATACTTTGGATATAAGAATATTCAACCCAGAGATGCAGCTGCTGAATGCCTCAAGGTCCCCGGCATCTTTAAATGAAAATGAACACTGCTTGGAGCACAATAGCCAGTCTTAACCTTTGTCTAATTTCATTGTGAAACCCAGATTTCTCTTGTGTGGATTATCTAAAAGCCTAGCAGGCTTTTCTGGGAGCAGCAATAGTGAGGCGTTAGTATAATACAGATTCTGACTCAGCGGGTCTCAGGTAAGGTAAGGGATTTGTTCTACCCAGCTCCCCAATGATGTAGGTTAGAAAATCCAACTTTTAGGTCTCACTCTAGCTCAATGGAGTCACAGTGTGCACTTTGACCTCCCAGGTGAGTCCTATGCACATGGATGTGTGAAGTGCTGGTTTGTCTTATCAGGGCTTCTCAACATCAGCTCTAAGGATGTTAGGAACTGGGCAGTTCTATCAGGAGGCTTTCCCATGTCATGTGGGACATTGATCATCCATGTTGATTTATACTATCAGGTCCTTGTAGCACCCTTTCCATATTGTGACAACCAGGATGCTCCAGAAATTGACAGCATGCTTGAGGGACCAAGCTGACTTAGATTAAGACTCACTGGTCTCAAGTCATCAAACTCCTCTTTCTTTTCCTGGGGTCATTTGGATGTGTTTTAACCAAAGTGGTCAAATGAGTTCTGACTCTCATAGTTTCTTAAGCTGCTGTATGCAGAATCATCTGTGGTGACTTGTGGGTTCTGATTCACTGTTTCGGGAGAAACTGAGACACCTGCTTTTTTTTTTTTTTGTGGGGAGTGGGGTCAATGACTTTTTTTTTTTTTTTACTATGATGCAGAGCAAGTGACCTACCATTGAACTACAGACCCAGTCTAAACCCATCTTTTAATTTTTTTGTAATTGTAAATAAAGGTAATAGAGTCTTAATCATGTCAGGTCCTGTTCTAGGGGAGGCACATATTTAATTTTCATAAAGCATAAAAAATGAGCATTATCTGCTTTAAAAATCAAGAAATACATTCTGAGGATGCTAAGCCAGTGTTGAAACCTGTCAGGGAAGGGTATGTGTGTCCTCAGAGTCAGTCTGAGAATCAGTGTCACAGTACCTGGGAGCTGGTAAGAGGCTTGCACAGCTGGGGTCTGCCACCTTCTCTAGTTATGCGTGTGTGTCATGCATGAGTAGGAGAGATGAGGGCTCTGCCATTTCAGGCTTTTGCCCTTATGGCTAGATCACAGATGTTTTGGTAACTTTTCTCATCACTGTGACTAAAATCCCTGATAGGAACAAGTTCATTGAGAGAAGCTCAGTTTAGACTTAGGCCCAGAGGCTTCTGTGTGTCGTAGTGGTACAGGCATGGGTGCTAGCATGTTCCATTGGTAGCACCAAGAGCTTGAGGTGGCAGCTTCTCACAGGATGGAGAAAGAAGCAAAGAGCTAGACAAATTGGAGGTGGATACAACTTTCTCCCTTCCTCCAGGTAGGCCAATGTCCTAAAGTTTCCACTGTTCCCCAAACAGTGTCACCAGCTGGAAGCAGATGCTCCAGCACCCAGAGACCCAAAGGAATCAGTTGACTCCTCTTGCCACGCCATTACCTCCTTCTCCAAAGTGCCTGGCTTCTACAGAATCAGCTCGCGTATTTTGAGTTTCCAAGTGAAATGAAGCACACGGAAACAATATATACCTCCTTGTGATAGCTGATAACTCAGAAGGCATGTACAGATGGAGGGCTTAAATGACCAACACCATTTCCTTTCAACTTACCTAGTACAGAAAGATCTCACTTCTAACAGTGGTGAGGAATGAAGTGAGGGGAAAATAGTGAGCAAGGAAACTTCTCTCTGAGCTAGACGGAGATCACTACAAAATCCCACAACCAATCAAAAGGACGAGTTGTGGAACCCAGTCCCTATGGATACATCTCCAAAACACCTGATCCTAAGTTTCAGGGAACATTGCTGGAGAGGGGAAGTGGAAAAGATTGTAAGAGCCAGAGGACCAGGGTGTTTGCTCCCAGTAAGGTCTCAACAATGTGACATGCCAAACTGGATGAGGAAAAGGCCACATGGTCTCAGTCCTACACAAGAACTATAGGTCATGAAGGAATGCTGGGAGCAGGAACAGGGGTCCTCCTCAGGGAAGAGCACAGCAATTGATTGTGGAGTGCCCTGAAAACTTACACACAAGGAACATTGCATGGACTGAGCAGGCTATATTTAGCAATATATATGTATATGTATATAACATACAATGCAACAACAATTAGATAAAAAAAAAGAGGCCATTAATCTCAAGGCGAGTGAGGGGATTATAGGGAAGGCCTTGGAGGGAGAAAAGGGAGTGAAGAAATGTAATTAAATTATAATCTTAAAAGAAAAAATAACTTAAAAATAAGGTGAATTAAAAGCTGTCAAAGTAAAGTCCTTCCCTCAGGCATATCCAGAGACACTATTTTCTTGGGACAGTTCCTGGAATTATTTCCAGAATGACAGTTGTTGAAAATCAGAGCTAGTATAACTTAACATTTACTATGGCTATTATAAATTCTTAGATCTATGCCTTTAGTTCACCCAACTCCATAGGGCACATTCTATGCTCATTCCAATCTGACAGATGAAAAGGAAAAATGTACGACTTGCTTGAACTGATACATCTGGAAGATGGCAGAGCTGGGAAGTAAACTCCGCAAAGTATGCTCCACTGGTATCTGGCTGCGACTGTACAAGTTTACTGCAGTTATGTGGGTGGTCTTGCGCTGATTAGGGCTTAAGTAAACATTTTACATTAACTTTACAGAGAAAAAGTATTATTAAGCACCAGATGATTGGTAAGTTTGGAAACTGCAGTGGTATGGGGTAAAAAATTTACAACCATGTAATTATTGGGTAAAGGCCACTGCTCACTGGACCCTAAGTTGCTTTCTGTGTTTCCTTTTAAGAACGAGCTTTCCTGACACGATTCGGGAAGAAATTATTGGCTCATGAATGTGCTAGAGTAGAGATCTAGGACCATGGAAACCTTTGCAGTAGCTCTGTTTTCAAGTTCATTGTCTGCCCGAGGCTCCCTGCCTCCCAGCAGAGGGCACCAATTCTCTATAAGGTGATTGTTGCAAGCAAGCATTTGCTTTTCTGTAAGGCAGCTGGAGGTGAACATACCTGGACAGATGCTTTTCTTCCTACTCTCCCATGTTCAGATCAACTAATAATCCCTTGGACTGTTAAAATACAAGCTCTAAGCCATTAAAGAAGGAAAGAAAGAAAGAAAGAAAGAAAGAAAGAAAGAAAAAAAGAAACAAAGAAAGAAAGAATATGTCATCATAGCACCCCCCCATCCCCCACCACACGATTTCTAGCCTTTAGGAGCTCTGGCCAAGGGTTTTGGGAAATCTGAACAGGTTTTGACATCCTCATAACAAATTCCCTACCTAAGCATCCCAGAGCCCCAGAGCCTGGGAGCTCTTAGGGTGGAAATCATGATCTCCTTTTTAAAAAGTATTCTGAAATGCTGCTGAGTTGAGATTATTTTGGAAAATTCAGTCTTTTAGAGTCTGTGTTTAAACCTGGAAGAAAAAAAAAGATAAGAAAATCAATTAACTTCACTCATGAAAAAATTTTTCATATGGTTAATCTTCCTTTACATAATTTCTTGATTATGTTTGTAAGTAAATTGCCTTGATTATACTTTGGATGGAAAGGAATGTCTTTTAATTAATTTGAAACATGCTGTAGTGATGTTGATTTGAACCATGGAATGATAAATTGAGTTGAAAGCAATACATTTCCTTGATATCAATGGGCTGCAACTGGAATCTTTTTTTTTTTTTTTTTTAAAGTTTTTTTTTTAGCTGTGGCTGAGTGGTGGACTCAGAGCTTGGAGTTTTAAAAGAGACAAATCAATGAATCTGTGTCTTGCCAGGCTGGCTTTTGTTGGCTCTTGGTTGCCTGATAATTTGTGAAATTATTTCTCTTCAGTTTCCTCCTCTCTCTTTGTTTCTTTCTATTGATAAATGTGGTGTGCTGTACGGAAAGCACAAGGTTCAAGCTAAGCAGAACCACCTAGAAGGACAGACACCAAGTAGATCCTTTTTATTGAAGAATTAGCTTGTTTATTTTTAGCTCAGTTTTCAGCCTTTTAGGAAAGTTTCCTTCAAGAAACTTCAGGTAGGCTAAGTATCCAGACCAAGTTCACATTTTCACTTAATGGTTGCACCTGGGTTCAAAGGCAGACCTGTTGGATTAAAAAAAAATCAATGTTCTCAGCTGTTTGTGTCTGGTGCTTGCTCTTTCCACAGCACTGAGGAACTTGGAGATTTTTTGTGCCGTTAGTGCCACAATTGGTAGTGAGGTTTAGTCCAGGTGTCCTACCTGTGACCCCCCCCCATATATATGTATGTGTATATATACATATGTGTGTGTTGTGCATATATGTAAGTTTGCATGTGTATGTTTATATGTTTATGTGTGCATTCGTGCATGAGCACAGTAGGAGAAGCTCTCGGTTGAGGTGGGACATCATCTTTAATAGATGGTAGGGTGTTTCAACCAAACCTAGAGTTACTGATGTAGCTAGTCATCTTAGCTAGTTTGTTCTAGGGGTCCCTTTTCTCTGCCCTCTGAGACTGAAACTACAGGCAGGCTGCCTGGTCTACTCAGCATTTAAATGGGGACCTGAGCTCTTATACACTTCACTAGTAAGTGCTTTAACCACCGAGGGATTTTCTCAGTCCACCTGCTGAATCTTAATGTAAGAGTTGAGGTTCTTATAGCCTCTTCTTCTTCTTCTTCTTCTTCTTCTTCTTCTTCTTCTTCTTCTTCTTCTTCTTCTTCTTCTTCTTCTTCTTCTTCTTCTTCTATTATTCCCGAGTTTTGTCAGCATGACCTTATTTAAATTCAGGGATGATGGAAGATTTAATGCAATAAGCACTATTATTGATACATTGGTACAGAACAAAAGGTTCACACTGCTTGATGCATTTGGGAGAGAAACTACTGAATGACAAGTTGGTGGGTCAGAAAGATCTCTGTTGTGATAATTCGACGCCCCAAAGTACTTCTTATACTTCTACACTCACTTGGAGAATGCCAGAGCAAAGAACCATGATCTCATCACAAAGCTAAGCTCTGGACTCCCAGCCTATATAACCATTTTAATCCCTATAGAACTTCCAACTTCCAGTCACCTTGTCCTTCACAATGATCAGAAGAGGGTGGTAGTGGACAAGAGAGGTTCATATAAGATACGGTGACCTCAGACTTCCAGGCACTTTCTCATAGGGGGAACTATGTTTCCTCAAGCTCCTTGGTTTTGAGGAAACATAGCATATTTTAATTGCATAGCATATTAAAATATTTTAAAATCACACAGAGTAAGTAACCAAAACAGGGTATTTGGAACATTCACATACACAGAGAGAGAGAGAGAGAGAGAGAGAAAGAGAGACAGAGAGAGAAACAGAGAAACAGAGACAGAAACAGACACACACACACACACACAGAGAGAGAGAGAGAGAGAGAGAGAGATTAAAGGAACAAGATTTCCTGCCAACTGAGAACATCCATTTAATAGGAGTAAAAGAGAATAAGATAGCTTTATTATCGAGTGAGCATTAAGCAGAATGTCATATGGCAAAGACAGGAAAAAGAAAACAAAACCAAAAACTCCCACAGTTTTCTAAAGCCAAGCAAGCAGGTGTGACCTATGGCATACACGTGCTCAGGAGAAGCTGTAAGTAGTCCTCAAGTAAGAAGAGCACTTGACAGCACCATGTGTCCTATACAGTTCATCCCAAGTTTGCTTGGAAATCAGGGTGACCATCTGTGCCTGATAATTGCCTTTATCTGAAGGGAAGCCGTGGCGCTCACATCTTCACGGCAGATGGATGGTTTGCTGTTTGACTCCAGGTGTGCACTGAAGCTAGGATCCCATCTTCCCAGCAAACTACCTGCTCCTTGATGAGTACATTACAAAGAGGCAGCTCCTTGGTTTCGAGGAAACATCTTGGTTATAAATTGGCAAAGAGGCTTTCTTCTCTGTTAAAAGGGTTTACACACACTTCAAAGAGTCAAAGAAAGCAACCACAATTATTAGTTCTCTAAGGAACCTGCCCAAAGAAAAGGGAGAGTGGCCCCTCTCTCTCCCTTTATATCTTGTCCAAGAATGTTCTTGCCACTACACTAGTGTTTCTCAACCGGTGGGTCGAGATCCCTTTGGGGATTCCCATATCAGATACTTACTTTATGATTCATAACAGTAGCAAAATTAAAGTTATGAGGTAGCAACAAAATAATTTTGTACTGGTGGTCACTACAACATGAGGAACTGTATTAAAGGGTCACAGCTTTCAGAATGTTGAGAACCACTGCTCTATATCAACAGTATCAGCTCACCTGAGAAGATTAGTTAGACATGAAAGTTCTTAGATTCCAGCCCAGCCCTACTAAACCAGACACTTTGAAAAAGGTCTGGGGAAGGTTGAAAGTATTTGTTTTATTTGGATTAATAAATCACTGTAGTTTTGTATTGGGTAGATAGTCCTAGGCTTTGCTAGCATGTGTTACCTTCAATTAGTTCAAAAGAAATAGAGAAATATGGCATAAAGTTATTAGGTAAGTTTAGTTTAGCCAATGAATATATTGTCATGACATATAATAGAGGAGAAAAATAATAAAAGCATTATGCATACACATGATGCACACATAATACACATATAATACATAATACACATATACACATATATACATAGATACTACACAATACATATTCATGCATACGTATACATATATACATGCATATATGTACATACATATATATGTATATATACATATAAACACACACAAGTTGGCAACATTTGTCATCATTTGTTTGAAGAGTGTATTTTATATTTTAATATGTGAGGAGGAGTTGGCTATTTTTTTTTTTTTTTGCTAAATTATAAGACACCTAAATTAAGTAAAGCCATAGAGGACCAACTCATGAAAAATGAGATGACTGCTTTGTTCTCTCATCTGGACTGTTAACTAATCTGCCCTCCACTGGGGACGGCCTGTGTCCTTTGTTAGCACTTCCCACTTTTGGATGAATTGGAAACTCCTGAGTAAATGTATCAGGGACAAAATCACACCAGACACTATACAGGTGCCGTGAAGCAGTGAGGTTGTTCGGTGAGCGAATCCACAGGTTTTAAGGCTCTGGTCTCCACGCTCACAGGGGAGAAAATCCTTCTAAGGATTTGCAAGGGAAGCCAAAAGGCAAGGCCCTGAGTACCAGGGATGGGGCAAGTTAATCGGAGCCCTTTGTGTCTCTTACCTAAGTCTTTCTTTGGGGAAAAGATTTTGTAGCACTGATGTGATCTGTTCCTGAAATATCCCTAAGACGTTGGCTCTCTAGGGTTTGCTGAGAAGAATGCCATTTGTAACACAATTGAATCTTTCCTGGAAGTCTGCTTGAGGTGTAACTTGTGATGCTTGATTTCTCTAGAGTTCTAATTGTTACCACGGTTGATACTTCCTAATGTGCTCTGGGACCATGAGTCCTCTGCTGCCATACTTGCCATTGCCAGGTCTAGGAAGTTATGATTAGAGTCTTGCCAAGAAGAACTAGACTAGGGCAGCATGCAAGAGTTGCTGAAAGTATTGTTCTTTTTTTTTTTTAAATAAAAAAATTAAAATCTATTCTTCTCTCATATATAATATCTCAACCAAAGTTTCCTCTTCCTCTACCCCCAATTCTGTTCCTCCTCCACCTTACTTCAGAAAAGGGCAGGGGTCCCAGAAATATCAACCACACATAGCATATCAAGTAGCAGCAAGACTTGGTACCTCCTGTCATATGGCTGGATAAGGCAACCCAGTAGAAGGAAAAAGGGTCCCTGTGATGGTTTGTATGTGCTCGGCCCAGGGAGTAGCACTACTAGAAGGTGTGGCCCTGTTGGAGTAGGTGTGGCCTTGTTGGAGTAGGTGTGTCACTGTGGGTGTGGGCTTTAAGACCCTCATCCTAGCTGCCTGGGAGCCAGTATTCTGCTAGCATCTTTCAGATGAAGATGTAGAACTCTCAGCTCAGCCTGTACCATGCCTGCCTGGATGTTGCCATGCTCCCACCTTGATGATACTGGACTGAATCTCTGAACCTGTAAGCCAGCCCCAACTAAATATTGTTTTTATAAAAGTTGCCTTGTTCATGGTGTCTGTTCATAGCAGTAAAATCCAAACTAAAACAGTCCCCAAAGGACCCAGAAAAGTCAGAGACAGCCCCCACTCGTACTGTTAGGAGTCCCCTAAGAAGACCAAGCTACACAACCATGACATATATGTGGAGGGCCTAGGTCAGATCCATGTAGGTGCCCTGGTTGTTGGTTCAGTCTCCGTGAGCCCCTATGACCCAGATTAGTTGATTCTGTGGATTTTCTTGTGGTGTCCTTGACCCCTCTGGCTCCTACAATCTTTCCCCTGCCTCTTCTGCAGGATTCTTGGAGCTCTGCCTTGGTTTTTGGCTGTAGATCTCTCTGCATCTGTTTTTATCAGTTGCTGGATGGAGCCTCTCTGATGACAGTTGGGCTAGGCAGTAATTGATGAGTATAGCAGATTATCATTTCATTGGTGGTCATGTCTGGTTCTATCCTAGGTCTTTGAACTATCCAGCCTCTGGGGCCTGGCCCTTCAGGCAGTGTCATGGGTTGGCTCCCTCTGTGGCTTGGGTTTCTGGCTGGACTAGTTATTGGTTGGACACTCCCATAATTCCTGTGCACCTTACCCCAGCACATCTTGCAGGCAGGGCAGATTGTAGGTTGAAGATTTTGTTGGTGTCCCAATCCATCCACTGGAAGTCTTGCTTAGTTATAGGAGATGGTCAGTTCAGGCTCTGTACCCCCATTGCCCCATTGTTATATATATTTCTGGGAATTTTCATTGTACTAAGCTTCTAGCTCATCCTCGAAATCCCTTCCCCGCTTCAACCTGTGTATAGAGTTGGAAAAGATTTTTGTCAACTCCACATCCAACAAACTCCACATCTGACAAAGGGATAATATCTAAAAGTATATAAAGAACTCAAAAAACTAATTTCCAGAGTGTTTGTACCAGCTTGCAATCCCACCAACAATGAAGGAGTGTCCCTCTTTCTCCACATCCTTGCCAGCATCTGCTGTCACCTGAATTTTTGATCTTAGCCATTCTGACTGGTGTGAGGTGGAATCTCAGGGTTGTTTTGATTTGCATTTCCCCGATGATTAAGGATTTTGAACATTTTTTTCAGGTACTCCTCAGCCATTCGGTATTCCTCAGTTGAGAATTCTGTTTAGCTCTGTAGCCCATTACACACACACACACACACACACACACACACACACACACACACACACACATATTTGGGTTTTTCAAGACAGGGTTTCTCTGTATAGCCCTGGCTGTTCTGGAACTCACTCTGTACCTGGCCTTGAACTCAGAAATTCGCCTGCCTCTGCCTCCCAAGTGCTGGGATTAAAGGCGTGGGCCACCATGCCCAGCTAGCCCATTTTTTAATAGGATTATTTGATTTTCTGGAGTCCATCTTCTTGAGTTCTTTATATATATTGGATATTGCCACAGTCTCCGCTTTGCAGAGACAAGAATGACACAGACGCCAAGACAGGTTCACACAGCTTCCGTAGCTTTTTACTTACAGCTTTTTCACTTACAGCTCTTTTTACTTAGGGCAAGGACTATATTTATACAGTAGTGGCAACTGACCTCATCTCGCTCCACACCACCTCATCCAATCAGAATCACATACGCTCCAGGCAGGAGCTCAGGTTGGTCACAGATAGGCTGACAGATCTGGATCACGAGGAATAGTCTAACTTGGCAGGCAGCTTATGCATGCAGTTTCACTGCACATGTTCGGGCAAGGCAGTAAACATATGGGTTTCACGGGGCCTGGCAATGGGCCAGAGCGCCATCTTGGCCCATGTGGCTGCACCTGCTTCCTGCAGGATATTAGTCCCCTATCTGATTTAGGATTGGTAAAGATCCTTTCCCAATCTGTTGGTGGCCTTTTTGTCTTATTGACAGTGTTTTTTGCCTTACAGAAGTTTTGCAGTTTTGGAGGGAGTTACAGAGACAAAGTTCGGAGCTGAGATGGAAGAAAGGACCACCCAGAGACTGCCCTACCCGGGGATCCATCCCATATACAACCACCAAACCCAGACACTATTGCATATGCCAGCAAGATTTAGCTGACAGGACCCTGTTATAGCTATCTCTTAAGAGGCTATGCCAGTGCCTGGCGAATACAGAAGTGGATGCTCACAGTCATCTATAAGATTGAACACAGGGCCCCTAATAAAGGAGCTAGAGAAAGTACCCAAAGAGCTAAAGGGGTCTGCAACCCTATAGGAGGAACAACAATATGAACTAACTAGTACCCCCCAGAACTGTGTCTCTAGTTGCATATGTAGCAGAGGATGGCCTAGTCGGCCATCAGTGGGAGGAGAGGCCCTTGGTCTTGCGAAGGTCCTATGCAACAGTACAGGGGAAAGCCAGGGCCAGGAAGTGGGAGTGGGTAGGTTGGGGACTAGGGTGGGGGGAGGATATAGGGGACTTTCGAGATAGCATTTGAAATGTAAATGAAGAAAATATCTAATAAAAGAAAGGAACTCAAAAACTAGACATTAACAAACCAAGTAATCCAATTAAAATTGTGGTACAGATCTAAATGGAGAACTCTTATAGTACTTAAAGAAATGCTTAATATCCTTAGCCATCAGGGAAATGCAAATCAAAATGATTCTGTGATTCCATATTACAGCTGTCAGAAAGGCTAGGATCAAAACCACAAATGACAGCTCATGCTGGTGAGGACATGGATGGAGTAAGGGCAACACTCCTCCATGGGGGAAGGGAGTGCAAACTTGTACAGCCTCTTTGGAAATCTATAGTCTGTTTTTTTCAGATCCACCAGTGGTATAAAATATGGAGGTTGCTAATGAAGTTTAATGCTCAAGCCTTTTCCTTGAGCAGTTTCCCAGCTAGCTCATCTAATTTAACCTGATGATGTTGCCTGTGACCCAACACATGGCTAGCTTTATACCTTTCTACTCCACTGTGGTCTGTGTCTGCTCCCTCTGTGTCCACCCTCTGAATCTCCCGAGTCTGTTTTCTTCTACCGTCCCTGTCTCCCAGATGTTCTGTCCCCTACTTCCTGCCTAAGCTACTGTCTGTCAGCTCTTTATTATAATCAATCAATAGCGAGATAGCCTCTAATACAATTCTAGATTGCTTTAGGCAGGTGAAGAAGGACAGCTATTTACAAAATAGCAAACCCTGTGATAGCCATAGAGATGAGAATACCAAAATCCTGCCAGCACTTAGCTCTCTGCCAGTACAGAATTAACAACCAAAACTACGGAGACACACCCTCATACAAAGTACAAAAGGCTACCCCAACAGAGGTCAATATGGCAGTTTCTCAGACAATTGGGAAGTGATCTACCTCAGGACCCAGGTATGCCACTCCTGGGCATGTACAGAAAGGCATTATTCCATCCTACAAGGACATTTGCTCAACTATGTCCATAACAGCTTTATTCATAATAGCCAGAAACTGGAAACAACCTAGATTCCCTCAAACAAAGAATGAGTTAGAAAAAAGTGGTACATTTACACAATGGAGTATTAAACTGTTAAAAAAAAAAATAACATGAAATTTGCAGGCAAATGGCTGGTACTAGAAGAGAAGTCATCCTGAGTGAGGTAACCCAGACCCAGAAAGACAAAGGTGGTCTATATTCACTTATAAGTGAAAATTAGCTGTAAAGTAAAGGACAATCATGCCACAGTCCACAGACCCAGAGAGGCTACATAACAAGGAGGGCTCAGGAGATTCATGACTCTCCCTGGGAAGGGGGAATAGAATAGATATCTCAGGTAGACTGGGGGTGGGTGGGGACAGGAGCAGGAGGGATCGGGTTGGGGGAGGATGGAGGGAGAGAGTTCTGAGAAAGGGTGATTCTTTCCAACGGGGAGAAGAATCATGGGCTTATGGGCAAGCTTGAAGGATCCAGGGGATGGAGAGAGGCTTGGAAACAAAGACCCCGACAAAGGCAATGTTAGCCATGGCCGAGGAAGCTTCTAAAAGAGATGGCCAAAATCTACTGACCTAAGGGAAAACCCACCTTTCCCTTATTACCAATTTGAGAAACAGAGGTGACTGAAGCCTGTGGACACTATGAAGAATCTACGAGATAGTGTGTTGAGGGACTCATTCTGAGACTTGAAACGTTTGCTCAGAGATACCAAGAAGGACCTCATAGAAGACAAACACCTCAAGCTAGCATATGAAAGAGGTGTGTGGATCCAGAAGAGGCCACACCCTTCTAGTCCAGCCTGCAGAAGGAGCAGCTGTGGACCCACCTATGGTTGAAGGGCCTTGAAGCACAACTGTAAGCCTTTGAGGACCCAGTTCCAGAAGTGGAGCATTCTGATCCTGGGCTTGCTCTCCTGGCTGGCTCATATCTGCAAGCTCATGCTTGTCCAATCCCCCAAATCCAATAGAAATTTAAATGATCATTTAGAAGAGAAAGGGACATAAGATATTTTGACCTTGAAGTGTTATTTATATTCTATTTGGTTTATTAAATATTGATGCTAATCTTGAAAAGGAAGGGGGAAATGCGTGCAATCTAGAAAAACACTGGCAACATTTAGTTCTATGCTTATCAAATCTCCGGATGTCAGTTGAGTTTTTAAAACAGTTATCATCTGCCACCTCTCAAGGGGTCTCACTGACATAAAAGCAAACCTGCATGTGAAAACCATTGGAAGAATTTTTTTTTCCCCCAGCAGAATCTACTTTACATATAGAAGACTGCACTGGAACAAGACATCTTGCATAATATTTAATTAGTGGATGTTTGCTTGGTAAAGCCTGATGTGACCCGTGAAGTAATCAAAAATAATTATGGGCATAAACTGCATATGCAAAATGGGGACCCAGTAGGCATCCTCATCCACTCTGCTTATACCCCAGGGGATAGCTGGTTCCTGACAATAGGCCTTCTGTAGATGCCTCTGTGTGCCAGTTGCTGGCTTTCTCTTTGCTTCAGTGCCTTCCTTCCAAGCTGCAGAGAGATTAAAAAAAAAAATAGCTTCACAATAGCAGAGGAGGAAGGGAAGCCAGAGCCGGTGGAGTTCCTTCTGAGCCACTTTAGCTAGTGCCTCTCCTTGTCTCTGCTCATTTGTGCAAATCAGATCTTGCTCCTTGTCTGAGAGACAGCGGGGCCTTTCTTCCCAGTAGACTGAAGGTTCCCTGAGGCTACAATCCTTGTCTTATCTTCAGGTGCTTCTTCTGACGTTGAGGGTGTAGTGGGCTCCAAGGATCTGGAGAATTTAGCTGAAGAGCTGTGATCATCTCGTGGGCTGACACTCTTGAAGTCTGTTTTTGCTTTGTGTTTACCTACACAGAGCCATCTCTCTTGTTTATTTGTGGCATCTTCCTACCAATTAGGAGGATGATAAGAGGGACTCGAAGAGAAAGTTAATATTCCAAGTTGCATATTTAAAGTGAGGCACTTTCCCCCTTGGATCTCTGTTAAGTCAAAAGGATGTTTATCAAGAAAAGAAAAAGTTCCTCCAAACTTTTTTTCCTCTAAACTTCTCCAACAGTATCAGGAGCCTGACAGAGCTTGTGGATTTTCTAAGCACTGGGGTTTCCCCCATACTAGATGGATGGGTATAAGACTAGTGACCAGGACAGGACCATTCATAGAGGAAGCAGATAGTTCAGCCTGCTCCTTCCTTCTGCTATTGGGATCGAGAAGGAGCTACCCATAGAAGACAGGGAATAAGGAGGTAAAGAAAAAATGATTAAAAAATTTTTTTTTTCTTTATTTTCCCACCATAGATGGGAAGTGTGTGTCACATAGGTGCAAGGCATAGGGTACCTATTTAGGATTCAGCTATGGATTTAGTTCACATGTTGGCCTTGTAGCTTGGTTAGTCCTAGGAAGGCCTCACTCAGTTAAGCCCTCCCAAATTCTTTCAACTATCATGTCACCTTGAGTCCCTCAAGTCTTCAGGGCAAACTACTAAGCTCTGCGTAGCCTGACTAGGGAGGTTGGTAGACAAGGGTTGCTTCAGTGGACAAACCATGTCATGTTACAGAGGACCGCAGAACGGGGGTCCTTACTTACTTGGGTCTAATTTCTGCCAGCCAAAGCTCACATTGGGCTAGGCTGACAGAGCCTGATTGGTGCCAGCTGCAGACTTGACCGGCAGCAGAACAACGTCCCTGGAACATGGTCAGAAAGAACCCTGGTCTTTAGGTGTCATCCCATTCGAAGCAGCAGATCCCAGGCTACAGTTTAAGGACTCCAATATTGAGTTTTCCAAGATACTAAGCGTGTGTTTATTCAGCTTTAAATAATACTTAACATCTTAATGACTTTTAGTCATCTGTTCTTTGACAGTTTCATACATGCACAAAGCAATCATGCCGTATTCCCCATGCCCTCTAACCTCCTTTCCAATTTCATTGCCCCTCCCCGCTCCAACAATTCCCTTTCTAGTATTCATGACTGCTGTGTTTCTTTGTTCTGGTTTCTGAGACCCACTGAGTTTATCCAGGGTCACCTGCCTGACCATGGGTTTGAAATTGTTCCCTGCAGCCTGAGAGGCACCTCAGTGGGCGCTTAACTAAAGACAATGACAGCTCCATCCTCCAGAGTCCATCAGTATCCAATATTTCAGCAGGGTACAGTAGAGAATGTGGCCCACCCCACAACCTATAATTGAAAGCAGATACTTTGAGAAATAGAAATTTTGTAGATACAGCAGAGCTAGTTAAGCCCTTTCAGGTAGAAACACTACCATCACCACCACCACCACCACCAACAACAACAACAACAACAACAACAATGAGGACTGAAAACTAAGACAAGCAGTTTTTTGGTTTTTGTTTGTTTGTTTGTTTGTTTTACAGTTTCAGACATTTAGTCCATTATTGTCATGGCGAGAATATGGTGGCATGCAGGCAGACATGATGCTGGAGGAGATGAGAGTTCTACATTGGGATCCAGAGGCAGCAGAAGGAAACTGAGACACACTAGTTTTGAGCTTATAAGACCTCAAAGCTCCTCCAGCGACACACTTCCTTCAACAAGGCCACACCTACTTCAGTAAGGCCACACCTCCTAATGGTGCCAATCCATAAGGGGCAAGCATTTATACATATGCCTATGAGGGCCATTTCTATTCAAACCACCTCATGGGATCCCCTTTAAAGAGCTCTAATCCCACTTATGAGGACCTTGTCCTCACAGTCACATCTCAAAGTCCTTACTTCTAATCCCAACTCTTTGGGAGTTAGGATTTCAATTCATTATCACATGACTGTGTATCAATCCACAAGCAATATTGATGATATATACTTATATCCATTTCACTTACATAAAAAGAATAAATGCATCACATAATAGGCATTACACTTTTACTTTTTAATGGATGGGAGAGCAGGGTCTTGCTAAGTTGCCCAGGCTGGCTTTGAACTTGTGATACTCTTATTCCAACTTCCTGTGTTGGGATGACTACACTCAACTCAGGCATCGTGCTATTGCAAATAACTATTGTCAGATGAAGTGGGGCAGAAAGATTGTTAGAGCCAGAGAATTGTGGAGCTGGCTGTGAGATTGTGTCTCCTAGTAACACCATGAAGTCTCCCCCACGTGTGAAATGAACAAGGATGGGGCGAATGAACATGGCAGAGTGATGGGGGAAGCTCAGGGGGCCTCAACCCTACACAAAAGACAATAGGTGACTGGATAAAGCTGGTAGGGGGAGAGGGGAAGAGCACACCCATTGGTTGTTCAGCCAAACTGTCAGCCCTGAAAACATACATCCATGTAACATTATAGGAATGCAACAAGTTACATTTAGAAATACACACACACACACACACACACACACACACACACACACACACACAAATGCATACATGGATGCAATAATAATTGATTTTTGAAAAAGAGGTCTAAAACACAAGTTGGCTCTGATATGGAAATTCCATTTCCTGAACAGACCTTGTGGAGTTTGCTAAGCCTGCATGGTCCCACTTAGTGCAGGAGAGAAGGCAGGAGCATCTGGTTCCATCTGATGATGGACCAGCCACTGAGGTGCAACTTCAAGTAGAGTAACTATTGAGTAAGTCAGCGATGTAGGTGCAACCAAGTTGCTTATTACTCCACAGAGCTAAGAGGAGGTACTGTTTTGACACAGCACAGAGTCACCCATGCTGTAACAGTGTATCTGTGTATCTGGGCTAGCAATTTCCAGGGCCCAGCTTCATGTATCTGGAACACCCAGATCAAATCACATCAAAGATTTTCATTCCGTATCACAGAGGTATCTGTAGACAAAGCTTGTGTCCATCTGGCTGGTAGCATCGGGTCGCAACAGTCAACAATGCTAATAGAATAAAATCTGGAAGAACAATACATTTGCCTGGTGCCTTGGAAGACTGTTTTGAAGGACTCTCTTTTCAAAATAGTTTCCAGCTGTTGTTTTCTCTCTGAATAATCTGAGCCCAACTCAATTTGTGGCACCTTTTTCTCTTCCAGAAGGTAAGTCGTCTGCAGATGGTTCTTTGCCTTTCTGTGTGTGATTAGCTGGTTTGGGCTGAGAATTTTACTGAATTGTAAAGAAATGATCCTGACAGTACACTGGAGCAGTATTTCTTCCAAGGGATAGAGTTTTTCTGTTGCATGGTGTGAGGCAGAAGGCAGTTCGTTCTCTGCAGAAGACCCACATAAAATGGCCCACAGCAATGTGAAATAGGAGTCAGAGCAGGCGCTGCATGTTGCTATGTTACTGTCAGAGAGATGGAGACAAGAACACAGACATTCACAACTACAGCTTAAAAGCCAATCAAAGTGGCAAGGCCAGCACCCAGGCTGGGGACAGAGTCAACCAAGAAGGTCATGTTTGCTATCTTCCCATTTCCCCCTCAGGGTCTCCCTTCCCCTCCGGACACTGTCTTTCCCTGTGCTGGCTGAAGCTTTCCTTCCTTCCTTCCTTCCTTCCTTCCTTCCTTCCTTCCTTCCTTCCTTCCTTCCTTCCTTCCTTCCTTCCTTCCCTCCCTCCCTCCCTCCCTCCCTCCTTCCTTCCTTCCTTTCTTTCTTTCTCTCTTCCTTATTAGATATTTTCTTTATATACATTTCAAATGCTATCCAGAAAGTTCCCTATACCCTCCTCCTGCCCTGCTCCCCTACCCACTCACTCCCACTTCTTGGCCCTGGCGTTCCCCTGTACTGGAGCATATAAAGTTTGCAATACCAAGGGGCCTCTCTTCCCATTGATGGCCGACTAGGCCATCTTCTGTTACATATGCAGCTAGAGACACGAGCTCTTGGGGGTACTGATTAGTTCATATTGTTCTACCTATAGGGTTGCAGACCCCTTCAGCTCTTGGGGTGCTTTCTATAGCTCCTCCATTGGGGGCCCTGTGTTCTATCTTATAGAAGACTGTGAGCATCCACTTCAGTATTTACCAGGCACTGGCAGAGACTCATACAAGACAGCTATAACAGGGTCCCTTCAGCAAAATCTTGCTGGCATATGCAATAGTGTCTGGGTTTGGTGGCTGATTATGGGATGGGTCCCCGGATGGGGTAGTCTCTGGATAGTCCATCCTTTCGTCGTAGCTTCAAACTTAGTTTCTGTGACTCCTTTCATGGGTATTTTGTTCCCTATTCTAAGGAGGAATGAAGTATCCACCTGGTGGTCTTCCCTCTTCTTGATTCTCTTGTGTTTTGAAAATTGTATCTTGGGTGTTCTATGTTTCTGGGCTAATATCCACTTATCAGTGAGTACATATCTAATGACTTCTTTTGTGATTCGGTTACCTCACTCAGGATGATATCCTCCAGATACCTCCATTTGTCCAAGGATTTCATAAATTCGTTGTTTTTAATAGCTGTGTAGTACTCCATTGTGTAAATGTACCACATTTTCTGTATCCATTCTTCTGTTGAGGGACATCTGGATTCTTTCCAGCTTCTAGCTATTATAAATAAGGCTGCTATGAACATAGTGGAGCATGTGTTCTTATTACCAGTTGGAACTTCTTCTGGATATATGCCCAGGAGAGGTATTGCTGGATCTTCTGGTAGTATTATCTCCAATTTTCTGAGGAACCTCCAGACTGACTTCCAGAGTAGTTTACAAGTAGTACAAGCTTGCAATCCTATCAGCAATGGAGGACTGTTTCTCTTTCTCCACATCCTCGCCAGCATCTGCTGTCACCTGAATTTTTGGTCTTAGCCATTCTTACTGGTGTGAGGTGGAATCTCAAAGTTGTTTTGATTTGCATTTCCCTGATGATTAAGGATGTTGAACATTTTTTCAGGTGCTTCTCAGCCATTCCGTATTCTTCAGTTGAGAATTCCTTGTTTAGCTCTGTACTCCATTTTTAAATGGGGTTACTTGAATTTCTGGAGTTCAGCTTCTTGAGATCTTTGAATATATTGGATATTAGTCCCCTATCAGATTTAGGATTGGTAAAAATCCTTTCTCAATTTGTTGGTGGCCTTTTTGTCTTATTGACAGTGTCTTTTGCCTTACAGAAGCTTTGCAATTTTATGAGGTCCAATTTGTCAATTCTTGATCTTACATCACAAGCCATTGCTGTTCTATTCAGGAATTTTTCCCCTGTGCCCTTATTTTCGAGGCTTTACCCCGCTTTCTCCTCTATTAGTTTTAGTGTCTCTGGTCTTATATGGAGGTCTTTGATCCACTTAGACTTGAGCTTTGTAAAAGGAGATAACAATGGATCAATTCGCATTCTTCTACATGATAGCTGCCAGTTGTGCCAGCACCATTTGTTGAAAATGCTGTCTTTTTTCCACTGGATGGTTTTGGGTCCCTTGTCAAAGATCAAGTGACCATAGGTGTGTGGGTTCTGGGTCTTCAATTCTATTCCATTGATCTACCTGTCTGTCGCTGTACCAGTACCATTTTTTTTTTTTTTATCACAATTGCTCTGTAGTAGAGCTTAATGTCAAGCATGGTGATTCCACCAGAGGTTCTTTTATTGTTGAGAATAGTTTTTTGCTATCCGAAGTTTATTATTATTCCAGATGAATTTGCAAATTGCCCTTCCCATCTCAGTGAAGAATTGAGTTGGAATTTTGATGGGGATTGCATTGAATCTAAAGATTGCTTTCAGCAGGATAGCCATTTTTAGTATATTAATCCTGCCAATCCATGAGCATGGGAGGTCTTTCCATCTTTTGAGATCTTCAATTTCTTTCTTCAGAGACTTGAAGTTCTTATCCTACAGATCTTTCGTTTCCTTAGTTAGAGTCACACCAAGGTATTTTATATTATTTGTGACTATTGTGAAGTGTGTTGGGACAAGCAGATTTTCCTTGGGTGGATATTACGATATTATATCGAGATCTCAGATTTAAGTACACACTGACTACTAGAGGAAGTCATGTGAGGAGAAGCATCAAGCGACTTGTTCTTAGAATCTTGCTGGCTGAGAGGACAGTTCAGGAATGGGCCATCTGTTACCCTGTGCCAAGGACTTGCATGTCTTATCACTTAAATTTCCTTAATATTTGTGAGAAGAAGAGAATTTCAGATTGAGTTTATTTGTAAGAGAACCGAGTACCAAACAATTAAGGCAATTCTTCCAGGCTGCAGGTGAGAAAGGCAGGCGAGGATTCAAAATTAGACTTGACACATGTCTCCTACTCTGTTTCCCATACTGCACTGGTGACACTTGGGATAGGAGAGGAAAAACATAAAAACTTTTTTCTCCAAGGATCCTCCTATGCAGAATAGATCTCTCTCTCTCTCTCTCTCTCTCTCTCTCTCTCTCTCTTTCTCTCTCTCTCTCTCTCATCTTTGTATTTGTCTTTTCCTCTGGACTTTGAACAAAATGGTTGCCAGGGACATTGGTACTTTATTATCTTTTATCCAGTACTAGGAATTCAGCCTACTGACTTGTGCATGCTAGGCAAGCATTCTATCACTTGGCCAAACCATCCCACCTCTTTTTGCCTTTTTTTTTTCCTTAACGGCAGAGCACCACTAAGCTGCCCAGGGAAGCCTTGAACTCAGGATCCCCCTGTTGTAGACACTTGAGTAGCTTATCAATTTATCACCCTTATCTGAAACACATAACAGAATGATTGACATACATGCTTAAGTTTTTTCACTGGTTGATTGAATAACCATAAGCGATTGTAACCCAGAAAGTACACTGATGCAGGCATGCAGAACGTTCTTTGCAGATATGTATGTTTACTGATAAATGATGACTCACTTAAAAACCTCACATTAAAAAAATAATGTCATAAATGGCCTGTGAAGTTCTTTGATAGTCACAGTAATTATGTTATACAGTGCTGTACAGCCCTAAAGACATGGGAGATGTAAAAGAACAACACATCTCCAGCTAGAGTGATTATTGCTAGACTTTTCTGAATTGTACCATCTTCCCTTTCTTTCTTTAATGACCAGGATAGGACTTAGTTCCTGATGAGCTTTTTAGGGGCTGGGGTGGGGTGAGACTTTCAGAATCAGAACACAGGAGTCCAGGGTACCACAAGTGGGCAGTGTCTAGGACTCAAGAGTAGCATGGAAGGTGATTAACCTGGAGTTCTATAGCAGCCATTACCCAGAAAGGAAGTGTGCATGTGAATGCATGAGTCGGTGCACCCATGGATTCATAAATGCATGTACAAGTTTGGGTAGTGCATGTGTGTGTGTGTGTGTAGTGCATGTGTGTATGTCTCCGTGTTAACAGAATGCACTGTAGAAGAGGTGAAAATGGGAGCCTGTGGTTCGCCTGGTTACCTAGGTACTATTTTGCTGCCCAAATCTTGTGTGTATCTGTAAGTAGGCCTTCCTTCTTCTACTGATGTACTTCTTAAATTGAAAATATGAAGTCTGAATATATAAGTGGCCTGGGGAGATGAGCATCTATTTTGGTGGCATTTTCTTCCTGGACTACTTTCAGAAGAGAACCACATGGTGGCACTGTTGCACCATATCTCACAAGCCCTTTGCCCACTGCCTGATTCCAGGTAAATTCAATTGCTGGGCAATAAATTGGGAGATGATGTTGGTTTAACCAGTGAACATTATGCTCATTTTTGGTACCACTGATTATGTTTTTCCATGATAGAATACATTTCTACCCCTTGTTAGAACACTTGTGTAATCCCTGTAACAAACACGGACACAGTTTGAAATCAGGTTGCATAGGCCTGGCTTTTCCCAACACTGCACTAATTGGTTTTGTTCCATACAGCCAACATCTGCTTGAGAAGAGTACCTAGTGTTGTCATACAAGAAGCTACCCACCCAGAAATAAGGAAACTGTCAAAAGCCCACTCAACGTGACTTTGCCAAGGTGGGTTCCCAAACGAACCTTGTGACTTACACTGGTAGATTGATTCTCTTGGAGAAACCTCCCTTTGCCAATATGAATTTCTGCCTACAGATATTGTTTGGGGCTGTGAAGTGTTCTTCCATAAATGCTATTGTCTGGGATCTTTTCTCTATTAGGAGTCCACCTCTGACAACACGCTTGGCCTTCCGTCCTTTGGTTTCTGATCATGTTGGTAAGGAGACTGAACTGAAATAGATTGGTGCATTGGAGTACCACGGGGGCTGGCACCTTCCCAAGGATGATGGGCTCAGAGCAGATGCTGAGTGCCACTCAGTGGTTCTGAAGACAAGGTTATGGGTATTAAAGCTGTTCTAACTGTGAAGGAGGTGGCTCTCTGTAGGGAGTCTATGGGACACACGCCACTACCAGAGCTTCTCAGAGTTTATCAGAATTAGTCAGAGGGCTTGCTGGAACAGATCCCTGGGCCTGAGGCTCCAGCTTGCAATTCTGTACTGCAGAGTTATGGCTGAGAGTGAGCACTGATAACCATATCCAGTCACGCGGGGACACCCATGAAAGCTCATATATACGGCCCTTTCCTCTATATGGAATGTAAAAAAACCCGCTGATTTGTGGAATGAGGATTTATATCACGGTTCAGCCGTGAGGATTCAAACACAGGTCCCATTTGTAAGAGGCTGGTTATTTAAGAGGCCAAACATCTAAATTCACAACCGTCTGTAAGTCCTGTTCCTGGGGATCTGCTCATCTGGCATCCCTGTGTGCTAAGCACAGACACGCACACAGGCAAAACACTCATACATGTAACATCCCTGTGTGCTAAGCACTCCCCTGGTGCATAGACACACACACACAGGCAAAACACTCATACATGTAACATCCCTGTGTGCTAAGCACTTCCCTGGTGCATAGACACACGTACACAGGCAAAACACTCATGCATGTAACATCCCTGTGTGCTAAGCACTCCCCTGGTGCATAGACACACACACAGGCAGAACACTCATACATGTAACATCCCTGTGTGCTAAGCACTCCCCTGGTGCATAGACACACACACACACAGGCAAAACACTCATACATGTAACATCCCTGTGTGCTAAGCACTCCCCTGGTGCATAGACACACACACACAGGCAAAACACTCATACATGTAACATCCCTGTGTGCTAAGCACTCCCCTGGTGCATAGACACACACACACAGGCAAAACACTCATACATGTAACATCCCTGTGTGCTAAGCACTCCCCTGGTGCATAGACACGCACACAGGCAAAACACTCATACATGTAACATCCCTGTATGCTAAACACTCCCCTGGTGCATAGACACACACATAGGCAAAACACTCATACATGTAACATCCCTGTGTGCTAAGCACTCCCCTGGTGCATAGACACGCACACAGGCAGAACACTCATACATGTAACATCCCTGTGTGCTAAGCACTCCCCTGGTGCATAGACACGCACACAGGCAAAACACTCATACATGTAACATCCCTGTGTGCTAAGCATAGACACACACACAGGCAAAAACACTCATACATGTAACATCCCTGTGTGCTAAGCATAGACACACACACAGGCAAAACACTCATACATGTAACATCCCTGTGTGCTAAGCATAGACACACACACAGGCAAAACACTCATATATGTAACATCCCTGTGTGCTAAGCACTTCCCTGGTACATAGACACACACAGGCAAAACACTCATACATGTAACATCCCTGTGTGCTAAGCACTCCCCTGGTGCATAGACACACACACAGGCAAAACACTCATACATGTAACATGAAATATATATTTAAAGTTTATTTATGTCACTGTTTATGCAAGTAGGATATTTGACACAAGGCCGTTTGATTTAGGGTTTTCTCCTTCTTTTCTTTTTCTCAGTTTCTGTGTACACCTGAGATCACCTTGTACAATACAAAACACCACAGCTACATGGATTAACGTCACAGGGAACTCACCAGGACAAGCCTTCTGGATCTGTTAGACTGTTCAATTTGTTTAGCGCTGTCACTATTAGCTGATTAAAATCACTGGGAAAGTCCATATTTGCATAATGTATCTAGAATATAGGACAAAGCCCTGGACAACTCCCAGAGTCATCTCTAGCACCTTGTCCAGAATGGCAGTGTGAACTCTGCTCTGCTCCCGCATTCGGACTCTGCAAAGACAGGGATAGCGCAGAGATTCCCACTTGCCAGGCAAGCACTCCATGTCTGAGCTACACCCAGTCCACTGATAACATTTTTTTAAAGAGACAATGCACTGAGAGTTGATTACATGCAGTTTGGCTTAGGGAATGAGTGTGGTTCAAATCATGGGGTCATCCGGATCAATTTTTGGGTCATTTAGCTCTTGACTTGAAGATATTAAGGATCCAATTATATTTCTGCCCACAAGAAGTTGTACAACCTAGGATTGCTTCTTTCACAGAGACTTAGTTTTTCCTTCTGTGAAACGCGTTTGAAAGAGTCTGGACTTCATAAATCCCACCGTTTTGTATGATAATTGGGTCACATTTTATATGGAGAGGACCCACAGCTCTTACCAGATTCTGATTGGGAGCTCGGCCACTAAAAGTTTTAACCTTAGGTTTTTCTGAAAAGCGTACTCAAATCTGACCTTGTGTTTGTGCAAGGATGCTAACATTCTCAAGTGGGCTTTTACTGTGCCTGTGAAATAGATCTCGTAGCTCTTTCAGTGTTATGCAGACCAAGATTATGAATCATACCACAAAGGGAAATAAACTTCATAAGCAACAGTGAGAAGTGTAGAAAAAAAAATCAATGGCCCAGGAAAGGATAAAGTCACAAAAAGACTGATTGTATCTCTGCCAGAAACTGGGTTTCAGTGCTAGGCTGAGAATTGATCTGATTTCCAGTGATAGGTCCTCACTAACTCAATTCACATGAAACTGATCTGAAAACTGGAATGCCAATGGGAGTTTTTAAAACTCGAAGGAACTTCTGCACCTTCTCCAGTTGGCACTACATGATCAATTGGTGGTTTGTTAAGTGGGGATTCAGAGCCAAAGGAGACAGAGTTTTCAGGAATATGTCTTTTGAGTCAAGGTGAGATTCCAATTAGCAAACATCATTTGATTACACTTCTTTAGAGAGTCTGGGCATGCTTTCTCTTGCTTGTTTGTCTGTCTGTAGTAGCACCCTTCATTCATATTTTCTCTCTCTCTCTCTCTCTCTCCCTCTCTTTCAGGAGCATGGTTCACCCTGCCCCCAGATATGCTTTAAAAAGCCAATTATTTTTGTTTGTGAAAATATTCTCGGCCGTCATTGTGTGCATTTTCTATTCACAATGCCCTTAAGATTGTTAATGCGTGTTTAAGCAACTTCTGTATCTAACCTCTTATAACCCGATGCTAGGCATCGTTATTCTTGAGTTTCTTTTAACTATTTCAATGAAATGGAGACCTTTTATTCAAGTAAACTTTTTTGTCAGTTGTTCTCTTGGTAAGAGATGTGTATACAAAGTTTCTTAATCTGTATACTGAAGAAGTTCCTGAGGGTGCTTCTAGCCCCCTGTAGTTGACCAGGTCTTCCTCTGCCTCTGTGAGGCAAGCAGAGGCCTTACTAGTCTGGCGGTCCTCACTACCCTGCTTTCCCCGCATATCCTTAGCAAGAGAGTTCAGCGAAACTTGACATCTAAGGAGACATTTTATAAGTTTTGAATCAGAAGTTGTCATAAAACCCAAAATATCGAGGCGGGAATAGATGCCGAGAATGTACATCTTTACAACCTTGTATTTTACACAGTTTCACAAAAATATCCAAAGACATTTTCCAGGTAATCTGTTCGGCCACTCCTGCCTAACATACCTATGTGATTTGATTTTGAAAAATTATTTACCCAGTTGGCCAGAAACACACAGTGGAGAAAAAGAGAGTTAGAGTTCACGAGGCCTCATCCTTAGGAGTCTAGCGATACAACTCGGAAGCAGAGCATTCTGGGAGTTTGAAACAGGATGCTAGGTACATTAGGCTTCCCGGACTTTTCATTTCATGCAGTCATCCATGCTTTTGTTAAAGCCAACTAGGAAGTTGATCTGTGTAACAGGTGAGGCCTGCTTCCTTAGCCCCTTCCTCCTCCTTCTCTGCCTGTTTCCCACCCCTTGATGACGGACCTGCGCCAGGACCTCAGGCCATGGCCTCCGGGCACTGTCCTTCAATCTGCTGTAAACACCAGTGTGCTGGAAAACTTGCAAAATTTATTCTGTCCAATCAAACATAATTGACCGTGGTGTCGTATACGATCTATCCTGTCTGGTATTTGCATTTTAACAGAAAAAAATATCAAAAGAATACTTTTCTGTTTTTAGAATTTTAGAGCATAAAAATATGGTAGATGGGATTTTGAGGCGAGATGGTAGGGGCCTGGGTAGCTGTGGGCCTCTGTCTCCTTAGATCAGAGGTTGTCTTTCATTTCTAGGTTTGTGCTTTCTGCCTTTGTTTCTGACTGTGTAGTTGATATAAATTACGCAAGGGTTTCTGCCACTCCTTTAAGATCAAGCATGCATTAACCTCTGGAGCTGTTTTATAGTAATTAAGTGATAAACTTCTCTGAAGTTTGTGTATGTATCTACAGCTTTTGTCCTTGATTAGCAAGGGAATGAGCTGAGAACTTAATTATCCATTGAAGTTCCTAGGTTCAACTTTACATCAGTAGCTATTCAGAACTGAAGTAAGAAGGGGAACTTCTACCCACTGGTGTGTGACACATGTGTGGTTTTAATTTTATGCAAATTGGAGATTAGTCCTTTCATTTCTAAATCCTATGCCAAGCTCTGCTGCAAGCTAACCTTATGGAATAGTCTAGGCTTGGCTGTCCAGGGGGGTGATGAGTGACTCTTAGCCCAGTAATGCCTTCACAATGAGCCATTTGGCTTTGCCCCTAGGCAGGCATTGTTGAATTAACTTAGCTATATGCATGGGATTTGATTGTGTCCCATCACCGGGAAATATACTCAGAAATAGCACCTTTCTTTATAAAGAAGAGTTTTCTCTCCCCTCACTCAGCAAACGTTTAATGTAGCCGATGGATGTACTGAGAAGTGAATTATATATTGAAGGAAATACTAAGATTGACAAGAAATAGTTTTTGCCCTCCCAGAGATTAAAGTAAGGACATATTGGCAAACTAGCAGAATGATATAATGTATCTAAGCAATTGATTGTTTCAGGGAAAGGTTTTGCAAGAGGTGTTGTGTTGGGCCTTGAGGAATAGATAGGAGTTAGCCAGATGGAGAGACCAAAAACTATAGTGGAAAGAAACAACTCCATTAAAGCTGGAATCTGAAATGTGCTCCCACAAGGCTCATATACCCAGTGCTGTTCTCCGGTGGTGAGATTTTAGGAGGCTGTGGCATCTAAAACTGGGGCCTCTGCCAGGAGCAGGCTGGTGAGAGCAGCACAGGTTTGCTGGCATCACCCTTAGCTACAGTAAGACACACTTCAGCAAATGCAATCAGTCCAGCTAGCACACTAAGCATCCCAGAATCCTTCTGACCTGGATTCTTTCCCTCTCTGCTCTGGAATTCATAAACACAGGGAACTTCCTAGGTTTAAACTTACAGCAGTAAGTACTCTATTGAAGGAAGGTGTGGTGCAAGTGGGCACTAAGGGAAGGACTTCAGGGCTTCTATCAACCCTGGTACCAATCTATGCTAGCTTCTTCCTGTTGACTAGCATATGAACAAGCTCCACCTTCAGCTTCTGTCAGTATGAACTGAGCCTCTCTAGGCTTTCCTCACTACAATGGACTAGAACTTTTGACACCATCCGCCAAAGTGAATCCTTCATCCTTTAGGTTGATTCTACTAGGCATTTCATCATAGTTATGGGGAAAGTGACTAATCCCAGCCTAAAATAGTGGGAGCACAACGTTGATGACCCATGGATGGCATAGAACAGATACACAGAATGCTGGAAGATGAAATTGTAGACAAGCATCCAAAGAGCGCTTGTAGACAAGCGAAGAAGCTTGTCTACAATTTCATCTTCCAGCATTCTGTGTAGCCACTGGACAAAAGGGAGCCTTCAGATCATTTCATTTGGGAAGGAGATGAATTGTGATCAAGCCAAAACCCGAGAAAAAAGGTATGTGAACATCATGAGCAGTGGTGGTGACTGAGTAAGGAGGATGATGTCATGGTCCAGGTAGGAGATGAGGGGATCCAAACCTAGACATTTGAGGTGAATGTGAAGGACAGGGGGACAAATTGAGAGGGTCATTAGTACAAATGGGACAAATGATCTTACAAACAGTTCTAAATGTAAGGGTAGTGCGGCTGTTTCCTCAGGGAGGGGGAGAGACAGAGAGACGCAGAGAGAAATTTCTTTAAATTAAAGGCTTGCATGACATATTCTAGACTTTTTTCATCTTTGAACACCTATAAGTTTCTTATTGGGAAACACATGCCTTGATCTTAAATTATAATTTCCCTCTATCTTGAAAATGAAAATACAAAATGATGCTCAGGAGTTATGTTATCCTTCTCCTTTTGTTGGTAATCTTGAGAACATGAGATAAAGATTAGATACCAGTCCTACTGTGAGGAGATAGGGTCCTTTATCCCACATATTTCACAATCCATTCAGGGAGGTAGACAGGTCATTAAAGTGCACTGGACTCGTTGAGCTACCACTCAGACAAAACAGCCTGCCACAGCACAGTAGGATGTGTTTTCGATAGTGTATTGAGTCTTAGATGTGGAGTAACATGGTTAGACTTGTGTAGGAGAAAGAGCTCAGCAGACTGTAGAGTGGGTTGAAGAGAGCTTGAAGATCAAGGAGGCAAGCACTTAGTTGGAATAGCAGCATGTTCGAGCTGCAAACATTGCTCTCTATGAGATTATCGGAAGGGATTGTGCCTTCTGAGTTCTGGAAGTCTTGCTCACTTGAAGCCATGCCTCGGGGATCCATGTCATTGTGGACTCTGGCTTTACGTAGTCATTTACTAATGTCTTGATTATTTATACCTCTATTTGTAATAAGAATATGCGACGAAGCCTGGATACTAGCCCCACTGTGAGAAGACAGAATAGAGATGACAATAAGGGAAGGGTGGAATAGCTGCTTTCCTCGGAGCATGTTTTCCTGGGTGTTGATGGGAGGAGTTTACATAAAGCTTCCAAAATGCCTTAGGAAGCAGCAGAATGCAATATGAGGAAGCTAGATGGCCATGGATGGTGAGTGGAAAGAAACAACCCTAGATTCTCTTTTAAATCCAGGCTAGATTTTATAACAGTGGTAATAGTAATAATAACAAATTGTATTCCTCTAAGGATTGGACAACAGTATGAGGAAAATGAAGCTCCGGAACTTGATAACAAATAAAGTCAGATGATAAGTGGTAGAACTTGCCTTTCAACCTGAGCAGCCAGGCTTGAGAATCTGGGCTTAAGCTCTGAGCTGTACTCCAGACTTTATCCATATGGGAAGAAATGTGCCTATAGGCATTTGCATTATGCTTTATTTTTTAAAAAATCTTCCAATCATGTGCATTTCCTTATCTTCTAAATTCTAAAGCAGATCACCCCAAATGCAATGTGTTGTTTAAAGGAAAGGGGATGACATTTTCCTTGTGCTTATGAATTTCAGCTGACAACAGTAAGCAGGGAGGGAAAGAATCCAGGACAGAAGGATGCCCAGTGTGCTGGCTGGACCTTTGGGATGAACTGAGTGCATTTGCTGAAGTGTGTCTTACTGTATCTAAAGGTGATGTCAGGGAACTTGTGCCTGCTCTCACCAGCCTGCTCCTGGCAGTGGTGGGTAGTGAAAGCCAAGATGAAAGAGGAGAGAATTAGAGGCAACTGAGACCTCACACAGCCATGCACCTGGGAGATGAAAAGGTGAGCCTTGTTTGAAATTGCATCTCCTGGGCCCACTTCAGTGCAAGCATTTTCAGAGAGCCTTGTGCTGCACACTCTTTCCTTTATTTTAAAAGCTAAAACATTGATTTTTCTAGAGACAGGAAACTCACCTTAGTTGTGAACTAATGCCTCAGTTGAATGTAGGGATCAGTGTCTCCATGGCGTTCTAACCCCTGGGCAGTGTTTCATAGCAATTACCTGCACAACCAGTTGCTATAGTTACCTATTGTCTATGCTTCAAGAGGGAAAAGATCTAGCCTTACTAGTTAGCAGAAGAAATATGTACTGAGGTTTGATAAGAAAGAGTGAGACATGCAGAATTTTTTTTTTTTGAAAAAGGCTATGTAGTCACAAAGTGGAGAGTGGTTAGCCTACCCAGTAGCTAGAGATCAAGAACTTTCACCTCTCCTTTTCAATGTGAACCATCCTAGCTCTTGCAGGGCAACATGAAACAGCCCTGTTTATAGCAAGTGACCACATTTCCATAGTTGAAAGTGATTAGACCAGAGCACCTGACCCAGGATGGGGCAATTGAATTCTGTCCCTTTGAAATTGGGACTAGAGTTTTTCCAGTTTGTCTATGGATACATAGGAGGCATTGTCCAATGTGGACGGCTTTCTCTTCTGTGGAAAGAAAAGACAAAGCATATCTGTGTGGGGGAGAATGAGCCTATTTGCATAGGGAGAAGAAAAGCATAAAGGTTTTCTTTAGTTCCTGATGGTGTCTGTACCTTCTGTAGACTGTAATCCTGCCTTAGACCCTTTGTTTCTTCTTGTTCTTGTTCTCATCACTCTTGTTCTCATTCTTGTTCTCCTCCTCCTCCTCTTCCTCCTCCTCCTTCTTAATTAAGTTTTTAATTCTCACTCATGAGCATGAGTTTCTATTTCTTTTTTGATAAAACTAATACTTTGCTCTAGCAAAGGCTATCTTCCAAACTGCTGGTATGGGCTAAATTGCTTCCTTCAAGTGCATGTGTTGAAGTTCTAAGTCCTAGGACCACTGGATGTCAATGCATTTGTAGTCTGGGTCTTTGGAGACCGAATTAAGTTTAGGTGCAGTTGTGGTGGATGGATGAACTAGTGTGAATTGTGTGTTTAGAAGAAATTTGGCCACAGAGACTGTGGACAAAGGGAGACTGAAGACAAAGGGAAGATGTCTGCATAAAAGCCAAGGTGAGCACCCTTAGAAGAATACACCTCCGTGGCACCCTGGTCTCAAGTGGCTAGCCTTCAGAAGCTCACGGTAGTATAAACTTCATTTAAGCTGCCCATTCTTTTATGGAAGCTCTAGTATGTCAATACAACTGCCACACAAGTTGTGAGCTCTACCTCATCTCTGGCACCTATGTATGAACACCCAGGAAAGGAGTAAATTCCGAGTCTTTTCTTCCTAATGGTGATCCCCAAAGACAAGAGTGAAAAGATCTTTAGGAGTTCTCTGGTAGAATTTTTAGGGTCACTTATATATACTATCATATCATCTGCAAAAAGTGATATTTTGACTTCCTCTTTTCCAATTTGTATCCCCTTGATCTCCTTTTGTTGTCGAATTGCTCTGGCTAATACTTCAAGTACTATGTTGAAAAGGTAGGGAGAAAGTGGGCAGCCTTGTCTAGTCCCTGATTTTAGTGGGATTGCTTCCAGCTTCTCTCCATTTACTTTGATGTTGGCTACTGGTTTGCTGTAGATTGCTTTTATCATGTTTAGGTATGGGCCTTGAATTCCTGATCTTTCCAAAACTTTTATCATGAATGGGTGTTGGATCTTGTCAAATGCTTTTTCTGCATCTAACGAGATGATCATGTGGTTTTTGTCTTTGAGTTTGTTTATATAATGGATTACATTGATGGATTTTCGTATATTAAACCATCCCTGCATCCCTGGAATAAAACCTACTTGGTCAGGATGGATGATTGCTTTAATGTGTTCTTGGATTCGGTTAGCGAGAATTTTATTGAGGATTTTTGCATCGATATTCATAAGAGAAATTGGTCTGAAGTTCTCTATCTTTGTTGGATCTTTCTGTGGTTTAGGTATCAGAGTAATAGTGGCTTCATAAAATGAGTTGGGTAGAGTACCTTCTACTTCTATTTTGTGAAATAGTTTGTGCAGAATTGGAATTAGATCTTCTTTGAAGGTCTGATAGAACTCTGCACTAAACCCATCTGGTCCTGGGCTTTTTTTGGTTGGGAGACTATTAATAACTGCTTCTATTTCTTTAGGTGATATGGGACTGTTTAGATGGTCAACTTGATCCTGATTCAACTTTGGTACCTGGTATCTGTCCAGAAATTTGTCCATTTCGTCCAGGTTTTCCAGTTTTGTTGAGTATAGCCTTTTGTAGAAGGATCTGATGGTGTTTTGGATTTCTTCAGGATCTGTTGTTATGTCTCCCTTTTCATTTCTGATTTTGTTAATTAGGATTTTGTCCCTGTGCCCTTTAGTGAGTCTAGCTAAGGGTTTATCTATCTTGTTGATTTTCTCAAAGAACCAACTCCTCGTTTGGTTAATTCTTTGAATAGTTCTTCTTGTTTCCACTTGGTTGATTTCACCCCTGAGTTTGATTATTTCCTGCCGTCTACTCCTCTTGGGTGAATTTGCTTCCTTTTTTTCTAGGGCTTTTAGATGTGTTGTCAAGCTGCTAGTATGTGCTGTCTCCCGTTTCTTCTTGGAGGCACTCAGCGCTATGAGTTTCCCTCTTAGAAATGCTTTCATTGTGTCCCATAGGCCTTTCTCTATACAAAGAATAAACAGGCTGAGAAAGAAATTAGGGAAACAACACCCTTCTCAATAGTCACAAATAATATAAAATATCTTGGCGTGACTCTAACTAAGGAGGTGAAAGATCTGTATGATAAAAACTTCAAATCTCTGAAGAAAGAAATTAAAGAAGATCTCAGAAGATGGAAAGATCTCCCATGCTCATGGATTGGCAGGATCAACATTGTAAAAATGGCTATCTTGCCAAAAGCAATCTACAGATTCAATGCAATCCCCATCAAAATTCCAACTCAATTCTTCAACGAATTGGAAGGAGCAATTTGCAAATTTGTCTGGAATAACAAAAAACCTAGGATAGCAAAAAGTCTTCTCAAGGATAAAAGAACTTCTGGCGGAATCACCATGCCAGACCTAAAGCTTTACTACAGAGCAATTGTGATAAAAACTGCATGGTACTGGTATAGAGACAGACAAGTAGACCAATGGAATAGAATTGAAGATCCAGAAATGAACCCACACACCTATGGTCACTTGATCTTCGACAAGGGAGCTAAAACCATCCAGTGGAAGAAAGACAGCATTTTCAACAATTGGTGCTGGCACAACTGGTTGTTATCGTGTAGAAGAATGCGAATCGATCCATACTTATCTCCTTGTACTAAGGTCAAATCTAAGTGGATCAAGGAACTTCACATAAAACCAGAGACACTGAAACTTATAGAGGAGAAAGTGGGGAAAAGCCTTGAAGATATGGGCACAGGGGAAAAATTCCTGAACAGAACAGCAATGGCTTGTGCTGTAAGATCGAGAATCGACAAATGGGACCTAATGAAACTCCAAAGTTTCTGCAAGGCAAAAGACACCGTCAATAAGACAAAAAGACCACCAACAGATTGGGAAAGGATCTTTACCTATCCTAAATCAGATAGGAGACTAATATCCAACATATATAAAGAACTCAAGAAGGTGGACTTCAGAAAATCAAATAACCCCATTAAAAAATGGGGCTCAGAACTGAACAAAGAATTCTCACCTGAGGAATACCGAATGGCAGAGAAGCACTTGAAAAAATGTTCAACATCCTTAATCATCAGGGAAATGCAAATCAAAACAACCCTGAGATTCCACCTCACACCAGTCAGAATGGCTAAGATCAAAAATTCAGGTGACAGCAGATGCTGGCGAGGATGTGGAGAAAGAGGAACACTCCTCCATTGTTGGTGGGAGTGCAGGCTTGTACAACCACTCTGGAAATCAGTCTGGCGGTTCCTCAGAAAACTGGACATAGTACTACCGGAGGATCCAGCAATACCTCTCCTGGGCATATATCCAGAAGATGCCCCAACAGGTAAGAAGGACACATGCTCCACTATGTTCATAGCAGCCTTATTTATAATAGCCAGAAGCTGGAAAGAACCTAGATGCCCCTCAACAGAAGAATGGATACAGAAAATGTGGTACATCTACACAATGGAGTACTACTCAGCTATTAAAAAGAATGAATTTATGAAATTCCTAGCCAAATGGATGGACCTGGAGGGCATCATCCTGAGTGAGGTAACACATTCACAAAGAAACTCACACAATATGTATTCACTGATAAGTGGATATTAGCCCCAAACCTAGGATACCCAAGATATAAGATATAATTTGCTAAACACATGAAACTCAAGGAGAATGAAGACTGAAGTGTGGACACTATGCCCCTCCTTAGATTTGGGAACAAAACACCCATGGAAGGAGTTACAGAGACGGAGTTTGGAGCTGAGATGAAAGGATGGACCATGTAGAGACTGCCATAGCCAGGGATCCACCCCATAATCAGCATCCAAACGCTGACACCATTGCATACACTAGCAAGATTTTATTGAAAGGACGCAGATGTAGCTGTCTCTTGTGAGACTATGCCGGGGCCCAGCAAACACAGAAGTGGATGCTCACAGTCAGCTAATGGATGGATCATAGGGCTCCCAATGGAGGAGCTAGAGAAAGTAGCCAAGGAGCTAAAGGGATCTGCAACCCTATAGGTGGAACAACATTATGAGCTAACCAGTACCCCGGAGCTCTTGACTCTAGCTGCATATATATCAAAAGATGGCCTAGTCGGCCATCACTGGAAAGAGAGGCCCATTGGACTTGCAAACTTTATATGCCCCAGTACAGGGGAATACCAGGGCCAAAAAAAGGGGGAGTGGGTGGGCAGGGGAGTGGGGGTGGGTGGATATGGGGGACTTTTGCTATAGCATTGGAAATGTAAATGAGTTAAATACCTAATAAAAAATGGAAAAAAAAAAAAGAGTGAAAAGATCTTTTGTTTCGGCTAAAAAGTAAGGCAATACTTAGGACCCTGAGTGAGTGCAATGTTAGCATACATCTTCTTAATGCCCCTGCTTGTCATAAATTAAAGTTATTCAGCTTCATGTCCTTTCAAGAAAGATGCCTGCTAAGCTTTAGTGCCAGGTAGGAAAATGATTCTTGTTGTTGTTTCTTCCTCCTAATTGGAATGGATGGATGCTCTTTCTCTAGTTCTTCCCAGCGCCAGTGAAAATGAAGTGAGTCACTTCCCAGAGAGGCCAGGGACTTCCAGATTCCCCTACTTGCCCTTGAGGGCCCAGGTCAGAGTCTGCAAAGGCATTTTTCATCAATTATCAGCACATTAGAAAATTATGTAAAGGAAGCTCTCTAGATCCTACTTTTAATCAGGATAGAGTATTTAGGGAAATACCACTGAGACTCAGAAAATGTTGAGAGGAGAGGTGAAGGCCAGCAGAAGAAGATGTGGATTTAATTGAATAGCTGTGGCATTTAAAAGGTCACCAGCCAGAGCCAAGGTGCAAGGGAAATGCAGATAGTTTGTAGACTCACAAAGCATCTGTGCCAACAGATACAGCTACTGTAAGGATATCAGCCTTTGTATGAGGGCTGCATGGCATTCTTTTTCCTTTCAAGGAGAAAAGCTTGACACTTGGGGCAGGTTTTGAATAAACTCATGAAGGAGTAGCAATGGCTACCACCCAAGCAGGCATGGTCAAGTTAGGTTTCAACTCAGGAAGTTATGAGTATTGGAATATTATCTTTTCGCAGAATTTCATAGAGAAATGCTTTCATAAGAAAATCAGAGGATGCTTTCAGATTTTTAATGAAGAAATATCAAATAAGGATGATCAATAAAACAATTCATGGGTGTTGTATATGTACTATCATGTGTTTGCTGTAGATGAGACCAGAATATACACAAATGGGTAGCCTCTGGTTCAAGTGGAGCATGTGAGAGCTTTTTGTTTGCTCAGATAATCAAAAAATATCTGAGCTAAATATTTAAGAGTAGAGAGTTCACATATTATTTTGAAAAGTCTCATGTTTATTTCTTTTGTAAGTATCTCTGTTTGACTAGAGTATGGAGAATGGTGCTGGCTCATTCCCAGCCTGGCCTTAGTGGCTATTGGGGTATTGACCCCAGGCTACATAAGCTATATTAAAGAATTGGTCAGGAAATGACCTCATAAGTCAGCAAGAAGTCAGTGGCTGTGATCCACTCCTTTAATCCTGGTACTCAGAAGGCAGAGGTAGATGGGTTTCTGTGAATTCCAGGTCAGTTTGGACTACAGAGTGAGTTCTAGGACAGCCAGAGCTGCAAAGAAACCCAATTTCAAAATACAAATACAAATGTAAAAACAACAACAACAAAGTAAAAATAACAAAAAACTAAACTAAACAAAACCAAAACAAAGCTCCAATGGCCAGCAAGTGGCATAACTTTAAGACCATCTCTGTCTTATAAGTGGTGGTGGTGGGGCGTGAGTAGCATCGAGCAGGGGTGATGCGGTACAGGGTATCATTGTTCACCATGATGAGCCCAGAACAAACTGTGATTACAGATGTTTTCTAGAGGAATGGAGCAGCCTGCATGCCTGCAGAGGATAAAATCACTCTCCCCCTAAGCTGACAGAAGAAGAAGAAGAAGAAGAAGAAGAAGAAGAAGAAGAAGAAGAAGAAGAAGAAGAAGAAGAAGAAGAAGAAGAAGAAGAAGAAGAAGAAGAACTGCTTGCCGTTCTTGGCACCTTTGGGGGAAGGTTGAAGGAGTTGGAGTGTGAGGTATTTCATCAAACTAGTAGCTTACTCCTTTTAAAGAAAGGATGAACAGTCTAGACTAAATGACCCTTGGAGATCCCTGTTTGTCATTCTCCCTGTTTTTGTCAGCCACTTAAAACACAAGTGTCCAAAATGATGCTCACTCCAGCACAGCTGGCTCTTCCTGGTGTCATCTCTGAAAATAGCAGCCTTCTCTGTTGAGATTCAAAACTTGCTGACCTCTGTCTCATTGTTTGCCACTCTCCTCATTAAGAAAGTTCTACCCAACAAAGACCTGTCAGGTTTTCATTGCAGTATCTATGAGTCTTCACACTCCTCTCTGGCTTTACTGATCTCCCAATATTACTGCCTTTGCTTTGACTGGTGCAGTGGTAAAGACACCCTGTTTTTCATGCTCTTCTTGCCCTGCTACAAACTTTTTTTTTAAATAAGATAAAAAGAGCATCTTTATAAAATCCCAATTGGCCCCCTTTCCTCTTTGTTTCCAATTAGTTCAACAGATCCTCATGGATCTCAAAATCCAAACCCACATTCTTTTTTTTTATATATAATATTTTTTATTAGGTATTTTCCTCGTTTACATTTTCAGTGCTATCCCAAAAGTCCCCCATACCCACCCCCAATCCCCTACCCACCCACTCCCCCTTTTTGGCCCTGGGGTTCCCCTGTACTGGGGCATATAAAGTTTGCCAGTCCAATGGGCCTCTCTTTGCAGTGATGACCGACTAGGCCATCTTTTGATACATATGCAGCTAGAGACAAGAGCTCCGGGGTACTGGTTAGTTCATATTGTTGTTCCACATATAGGGTTGCAGATCTCTTTAGCTCCTTGGATACTTTCTCTAGCTCCTCCATTGGGGGCCGTGTGACCCATCCACTAGCTGACTGTGAGCATCCACTTCTGTGTTTGCTAGGCCCCGGCATAGTCTCACAAGAGACAGCTACATCTGGGTCCTTTCAGCAAAATCTTGCTAGTGTATGCAATGGTGTCAGCGTTTGGAGGCTGATTATGGGATGGATCCCTGCATATGGCAATCACTAGATGGTCCATCCTTTTGTCATAGCTCCAAATTTTGTCTCTGTAACTCCTTCCATGGGTGTTTTGTTCCCATTTCTAAGAAGGGGCAAAGTGTCTACACTTTGGTCTTCGTTCTTCTTTTGCTCACACATCTTAGAGAAATCCTAGTGTTAGTTCTTTAGCTTTTTTTAAAAAATATAATATAATTAGATAATTTCCCCCTTCTCTTTCTTCCCCCCAAACCCTGTCCCATACTTCTTGTTCCTTCAATTTCATGGCTTATTTTTTCTATTAATTTTTGTTACATACATATTTGTATGTGTCTATACAAATACAGTTCTAAATACATAAATATAATCCGCTCAGTCTCTATAATGTTATTGTACGTTTGCTTTCAGAGCTCACCATTTAGTGGTGATGTGCTTTTCCCTGGGACAACGGTTTCTCCCTGGCTCAGCATTTTAGTTGCCTGGAGTTCCATTAGCTCTTTCCCTGCCTTGCAAGCTTGCTTTTTTTTTCCCTCTGCAAATACATCTCATAGGAAAGTCAGTCACTCTAGTTCCTAGCCCAAAATGTGAGTTGGAATATGTTTCTGTGAGGAATACAGAGACAAATAATTTTGCTTTCTCACTAAGTGATACTTGATTTTTAATTTGTCCTTTTAGTTCTTGCTGCAATCACAGTAGGCAGTTCCAATTTCTCCTGCTGCTTAAATATCAGCAACACATCTTTACTTAAAACTGATAGCAGCAATTGCTGCATGTGCTTGAACAGGATAGTGATAAAGTGGCCTGCTGCCAATTTGGGGATTAGTCTTCCAGTTCTTCCAAAATCAAACTTTAGGACCATCCTGTTTGGTTCTTTATTTATATGAGCTGCCTGCTTTTCATAAGACTGACCTCCTGTGAGTTCAAGTATTTATGGTGTCTTGTCAGGTCAGATCCAGACTTCCGGTTAGCCATTATGTAATGATTAGTATAAATGGTTAGTAGAGGCATAGTGTCCCACGTGACAGGCACTAGCTATATGTTGTTTGAATGTGTTAAAATGAATTGAAATTAAAGGTTCAGTTTCTCAGTTTCAGGAGTAGGAAGACTCTAAAAGATCACAATGCATATGTGATAGTATTCCTCTGTTAGCTGTGGAGGTTCTGATGGCTAACACGACTGAGATGCTCCATATAGCCAGGGTCTTTGACATATGTGATAATGTGGTGAGACACAAAAGGCAGTTGAATTAAAAGAAAGTACCCCTCTGGGAGCATCCAAAGAATGGCGTGACGGAGCACCCAGAACATGGAGTGAGGGAGAGTGGGGATTTGGATAGTTTTTCTCCAACATGGTATTAGCACCTATGTGGCCACAGAGGATTGAGTGGTCTCAGTTCACAGAAAACTGAGTCTAAAGCCTTCACTTTGTCATAGGTCTCAGACCATTGTGAAGGAAAGAAATGTACAGTGCTCACTGTGGGAGTAAGAGGAAAAGGTTCAGCCATGTGGCACCCTTCCAAAAACTCTCTGCTGCACAGCTCTACATCTGATTTTCTGAAGCACTTTCATTGTAAGAGGATTTTATGCTTCATTCTCATTCTGTCCCACTTGCTTTTTCTTTGTTTTACCTCTGAGGCTGCAGATCATAGAACAATTCTGATTTGATGTTTGGCATAGGTGGGTGATCAGATTATTTGAGATTATCTGAGCCTGCAATTATTTCAGATGATGATGTTATTAACAGGCCATATGTGTTAATGACTCACTGTGTTCTAGTGTTTGTCCTGGTCGCTTTAGACAGTTGGTCTTATTTGATAGTTATGAAAATCTCTGAGATGGCTACAGAATGGTAAAGGTTTTGTCTCCATTCTAATGGTAACATTTGTTAGCTGTACCTCTGTCTCTTAATTTAAAAAAGTTTATGGTACCTTTTTGTATTTTTGGGGATATTAGGGTTAATGGAATGACATAGGGGCCACTTTGAACAATTTTTGCACACAAATTTTATTTATTTCCAATACTTATACTTATTACTATCACCTCTGGTTTTACTTATGTGGAAATGTGAGTTTAAGAATGTTAAGTAAAAAATGATGCATTATATGCTGCCTTCTGGTAATAAGTCATGGCAACAAAGAAGAGAGTCTGTTGTAAAGACAGAAAAATTGGAAGAGCATTGGCAGGCACAAAGAGGCTAATAGGCTAGCTGCATAGTGCAGAGCAACATTTCAGTAAGGCATTGCAAAGGAACAAGCAAGATGTGGTCGGAGTGCAGGGTTCTCTGGTGTGTGGAGAGTACTCGATGCCTCACCCAGAAGGGTAATCCAAGCATTCCTGGTGATAGGCGCTCACAGTCCCTCCCATGGTCCAAGTCCATGTTCTTGCAAGCCTTGAATCCAGGGGATCCAGTAAGACTGTTATTCCTACTGTGTGGTAGATCAGCAGTGGAGAAAGGAAGTCCTTTGTCATTCCCCACATCTCCTGAGCTGTGGCTAAGTAACATCTTGAAAAGAAGTCCATTGTTGAAGAGTGAGTTAAATACTGACATGCTGAAAAATTCAGGAAACAAGGGACTTTGCTCCGGTAGCAAAGGTATGTCGTAGTTCATCCCTTAGTAGTTAGGAGACATAGCTGTGGAGCCTGTGGCAGCTGTGTCACTGGGTGCCCCAACCTCTGGAGCTACATAACTGTCACAAAGCTCATGGTTGACAGGATGAAAACTGAAGTCTCAGCAGCATACTTGGATTCCACAGCCTCATCTCCTGAGCATGGCGTTCAACAAGGAACAGGTGCACCTGTATGGGTCTCAGTGCCATATTTTCCTCTTGTACTTCAATGTGGTTAGGAGACACTGCCTGTACAGAACAGTAGTCAACCTGAGTGTGCTGACAGGAGTCTGAAGAGTGTCAGTGAATATGCCTGCCTGCCTGCCTGCCTGCCTGCCTCTCAGACTGCAAGGGGAAGTATGGCCAGTAGAGACATGTAGTATGCAAAGAAGGACATTTCTAAAGGGAAGAGAACTCTAGTGGACACCTGGCACTTGATGGGTCAGAGTTCAAAAGCAGTCTACATGATAGAAAAGAAAAGCGTCCATTGTTAGAGGACTCAGAAAGAAGAGTCTGTAACGTTTCCTTTTTTCTTTACATTTGGACTTTACTTTTACTACATTATTACTGTTTACTTTATTTGTTATTTTAAGACAAAATTTTAATTTTTATTCCCTTTATCATACTTATATAATTTTAAATTAAGTTTTCTTTATTTGGAAAGAACTTAACTCTCTGGCTCTTTTATTTCCTTATTTGTAATACGCTTTTCCATTCTTTTATACTTTCTTAATTTGAACATGATATTCTTTGATTTTTTTCCTGAAGCTTAATTTCATTCATTTACTATGTTTGCTTTTGCCATGAACAAAATTTGACTTAGCAGCATTCAACTCTTTCTATGGTACTTTCTATTTTCTGTTAAATGGTCATTGGCTGGCTAGGAGTTGGTTTGTATTCATGTGACTTGTTTGCCTGTGTTATGTTCATTTTGGTTTTCCTGCTCCTGGTGGTTAATTTCCTTCTCATTGAAAATTACTAAGGATTGGTCCCTGAAGGGTGGTATGCTTACTGTGAAAATACTCAAATAAAATCTCAGGTGATATTCAATGCAACAGCTCTACTAATCACAATCTAGAGAAAAAAAAAGACAACACGAGGGACTGTAACTCTTCAATTACAAAATCCAAAGATACTGAAATTGCTGAAATGTCAGATGAAGAATCAAAAATTTTCTTTTAAAAATATTCAGTGATTTTAAAGATGAAAGAGGCCTGGGATGAATAAAGAAAGGAAATAATTTCAAGATGTCAACAACAAAGCCGTAGTACAGAAGAGAAATTCAATAACATGGTTGAGAAACCCAGCAAAGGAACTGAGAACTTGCAAACAAAAAACAACCAAGCAAATGTTGAAATATAAAAGCTCAATCATATTAAAAAAAAAACAGCTGAAATCATCAGCAACTAAATCTATCAAAGTTGAGACTATCAGGGACAAAAGGCAAGGGTTGAGTACATTCTTCATTTAGACAGCAATAAAGGCAGAAAAATAAAACCAAAAGGAGGACAAGAAGGGAGGGGAGAGGAGGAGGGAGGAGGAGGACTATGATGATGACAATGATGACAGTGACCATGACAACCCAACAAGTAAGGCTACAAAAATCCACAAATTCTTAAGTATGCAAAAGTTAACCCAACACAATGTCCATGGCAAAGAATAAAGAGCTCAAAACCAAAGATGTAGAAAACCTATTCAATGAAATGATAGTAGAAAATTTACTGAATACAGAAAAAGAAATGGACATCTAAGCATGAGAGATTCTGCTTGTTAAGCATAATTACATAAGCATTTCTTTGTGAAATGTAGTCAAAATGCTTAAATGACAAAACAAATAACATTAAAAGATGCAAGAGAAAAATTCTAACTCACAAAGAAAACTACACTAAAATAACATTGAACCTTTCAGTAGAAACCTTGAAATCTAGGGAATTATAGAATAATATCTCACTTCCTTCCTCCCTCCCTCCCTCTCTCCCACCTTTTTTCCCTCCCTCCCTTCCTTCCTTCCTTCCTTCCTTTCTCCCTTCCTTCCCCTCTTCCTCCTCCTCCTCCTCCTCTTCCTCCTTCTTCCCTGTTTCGTCTTTTGGTTTTTCTTTTTTGTTTTTCAAGACAGAGTTTATCTGTGTAGCCCTGGGTGTCCTGGAACTATTTCTGTAGATCAGGCTGGCCTCAAACACAGAGATCTGCCTGCCTCTACCTCCCAAGAACTGGGACTAAAGGTATGTGCCATCACTGCCTGGCGGAATACTATATTTCAAGTCCTGAAAGTAAATAACTTTAGCCACAATTACTCTGTCCAACAAAGCTACATTTAAAAACTTATTGGGAGATAAAAACACTAAGGACAAGCATGACTAAAGTAATTCATGACCAAGTCTACATTGTAGGAGATACCTAAAGGAATCCTATTTAAGTATTCTTTAAAAGAAGAAGAAAGCCCCTCTGTACTTCTGAGAGGCTCTGCCAGAGCCTGAACAATACAGACGTGGATGCTTGCAGCCAACCATCGGACTGAGCATGAAGACCACAATGGAGGAGTTAGGGGAAGGACTGAAGAAGCTGAAGCGGTTTTCACCCCCATAGGAAGAACAACAATATCAACCAACCAGACCTCCCAGAGCTTCCAGGGACTAAACCAAAAACCAAAGAGTACACATTGAATACAGATGGCTCCAGTTGCTTACATAGCAGAGGATTGCCTTATCTGGCATCAATGGGAGGGGAAGCCGTTGGTCCTGTGAAGACTTGATGCCTCAATGTAGGGGAATGCTAGGGTAGTGAGGTGGGAGTGGGTGGTTGGGTGGGTGAGCACCCTCATAGAAGCAGGGGAAGGGGGATGGGATAGAAGGTTTGTGGAGGAGAAACTGGGAAGGGGATAACATTTGAAATGTAAATAAATGAAATAACCAATAAAAAAGAATTCATTATAAAAAAAGGAAGAAGAAAGCCTTAGACATGAGAGTATAGGAAAGAAAAAATTTCATGAAAATGATAGATACATGAAGGAGAGTTAGGAAAGCATTAATCATGTAAATTTCAGGAAATCAGAAATCCCCTAACATGAATGGGAGAGAGAGAAAAAAGTGAAAAAACAATTGACTAGCCAGGAGACAACTAACAAAATTACAGGGATTAGAAAACCCTGCTCAGATCTACAGATTCAATGCAATCCCCATCAAAATTCCAACTCAATTCTTCAATGAATTAGAAGGAGCAATTTGCAAATTCATCTGGAATAACAAAAAACCTAGGATAGCAAAAAGTCTTCTCAAGGATAAAAGAACCTCTGGTGGAATCACCATGCCTGACCTAAAGCTTTACTACAGAGCAATTGTGATAAAAAAAAATGCATGGTACTGGTATAGAGACAGACAAGTAGACCAATGGAATAGAATTGAAGACCCAGAAATGAACCCACACACCTATGGTCACTTGATCTTCGACAAGGGAGCTAAAACCATCCAGTGGAAGAAAGACAGCATTTTCAACAATTGGTGCTGGCACAACTGGTTGTTATCGAGCAGAAGAATGTGAATCGATCCATACTTATCTCCTTGTACTAAGGTCAAATCTAAGTGGATCAAGGAACTTCACATAAAACCAGAGACACTGAAACTTATAGAGGAGAAAGTGGGGAAAAGCCTTGAAGATATGGGCACAGGGGAAAAATTCCTGAACAGAACAGTAATGGCTTGTACTGTAAGATCGAGAATTGACAAATGGGACCTAGTGAAACTCCAAAGTTTCTGCAAGGCAAAAGACACCGTCAGTAAGACAAAAAGACCACCAACAGATTGGGAAAGGATCATTACCTATCCTAAATCAGATAGGGGACTAATATCCAACATATATAAAGAACTCAAGAAGGTGGACTTCAGAAAATCAAATAACCCCATTAAAAAATGGGGCTCAGAACTGAACAAAGAATTCTCACCTGAGGAATACCGAATGGCAGAGAAGCACCTGAAAAAATGTTCAACATCCTTAATCATCAGGGAAATGCAAATCAAAACAACCCTGAAATTCCACCTCACACCAGTCAGAATGGCTAAGATCAAAAATTCAGGTGACAGCAGATGCTGGTGTGGATGTGGAGAAAGAGGAACACTCCTCCATTGTTGGTGGGATTGCAAGCTTGTACAACCACTCTGGAAATCAGTCTGGCGGTTCCTCAGAAAATTGGACATAGTACTACCGGAGGATCCAGCAATACCTCTCCTGGGCATATATCCAGAAGATGCCCCAACGGGTAAGAAGGACACATGCTCCACTATGTTCATAGCAGCCTTATTTATAATAGCCAGAAGCTGGAAAGAACCCAGATGCCCCTCAACAGAGGAATGGATACAGAAAATGTGGTACATCTACACAATGGAGTACGACTCAGCTATTAAAAAGAATGAATTTATGAAATTCCTAGCCAAATGGATGGACCTGGAGGGCATCATCCTGAGTGAGGTAACACATTCACAAAGAAACTCACACAATATGTACTCACTGATAAGTGGATATTAGCCCCAAACCTAGGATACCCAAGATATAAGATACAATTTGCTAAACACATGAAACTCAAGAAGAATGAAGACTGAAGTGTGGACACTATGCCCCTCCTTAGAATTGGGAACAAAACACCCATGGAAGGAGTTACAGAGACAAAGTTTGGAGCTGAGATGAAAGGATGGACCATGTAGAGACTGCCATATGCAGGGATCCATCCCATAATCAGCATCCAAACGCTGACACCATTGCATACACTAGCAAGATTTTATCGAAAGGACCCAGATGTAGCTGTCTCTTGTGAGACTATGCCGGGACCTAGCAAACACAGAAGTGGATGCTCACAGTCAGCTAATGGATGGATCACAGGGCTCCCAATGGAGGAGCTAGAGAAAGTAGCCAAGGAGCTAAAGGGATCTGCAACCCTATAGGTGGAACAACATTATGAACTAACCAGTACCCCAGAGCTCTTGACTCTAGCTGCATATATATCAAAAGATGGCCTAGTCGGCCATCACTGGAAAGAGAGGCCCATTGGACACGCAAACTTTATATGCCCCAGTACAGGGGAACCCCAGGGCCAAAAAGGGGGAGTGGGTGGGCAGGGGAGTGGGGGTGGGTGGGTATGGGGGGCTTTTGGTATAGCATTGGAAATGTAAATGAGCTAAATACCTAATAAAAAATGGAATAAATAAGTAAATAAATAAAAAATTGAACAACAACAAAAAAAAAGAAAACCCTGCTCAGGACTAAAGAGGTGGCTCAACAGTTAAGAACACTGAGTGGGTTTCCAGAGGTCCTAAGTTCAATTCCCAGCAATGACATGGTGGCTCACAACCACCTGTAATCAGATCTGATTCCCTCTTCGGGTATACACAAAGACAGAGCGCGCGTGTACACACACACTCACACGCACACACCATTTGAAAAACTGCTCTCAATTTTAAATGTAAATGTTGTTACTTCTTCAATTAAAAGACCCAGATTAGTTGCACACAAAAACAAAACAGGATGCAATATTTGTTGTTTTGAATAACATGCTTTATCAGCAAATACACAGAAACTGGGAGTGAAAGGAAAGAAATCTCCATGCCAACGAGACAACTCAAACTAAGCTGGAGTTTTCTGATAAAGTAGATCTCAACTCAAAACTTGTGAGATAAAGATGATAAATCATGTTTTTAAGGAAACCATACCTCAGGAAAATATGAGAATTGTATCAGGGAGTTAAGACATTTAATAGAGAATTTCAGGTATTTCGAATGAGGATGGCATGAGTGTAATCTGTAGGGAGAAATCAGGTTCAAGAGACTGGACTTGTAGCTTCAAACAAAGAGGTAGGGTGAAGGAGGGTTCACACTTTTTGACTTGGTGCTTACTAATTTCCAGAATTACAAAATCAAAGATTGGCTCCTTTATTTAAGAAGTTTGAAAGAGATAAATGAACAACATTAATAAATATATCATATATAGAATGTTAGATACATTTTGTATAGAAGCCACACATAATATCACCATGAATGGCTCTAGTATTTCTGGATCTAGATACTTGGTAGATGATGTCTTTAAATACAAGGAAAAATGAGGGTTGGGGAGATGGCTAAAAGGGCAAGAGCCCTTGCTGTGCAAACATGAGTATTTGAGTCACACCCCAACAGTGGGATAAAAATCTAGTTGTGGCCACCTATGCACCTGTAACCTTGTGTTTTGTGGTAGGGGTACAGACCCAAGTATCTGTGGGGCTTATTGGCTGCCAGCATACCTTCTTGTTCAATAAGAGATTCTGTCTGAAGGCAATAAAATGGCAAGTGATAGGGTGATGTCCTCTGGTAATCTTTGTACGTGTTCACTGAGGCACACACAGATGGAGCATATACCACACTTATATATCATACACACACTTACATAACACACACACACATACACGAAAAATGCTGGAGGTTTTTAACATGTTGGTTTTGATGTTTGAGAAGCTTTTGGAAAAAAAAAAGACAATTTATCTGTATATAAGTCATAATCCAACACAACCTGGGCTTGTGAGAGTTACAACAAAGGGGAAACATTAATTGTCTTGAAAAATAATCCTACTGAAACAACTTTCAAAGTCTCTCTCTCTCTCTCTCTTTCTCTCTCTCTCTCTCCACCCATGTATATACACACACACATATAAACACATATATACATGTATACATATATAGACATCTTTACCTCCTACAATCCTGACTTGAATCTTAAAAGTTCTTCCCACATTAATTATGAGCATTCTCCCCATTCACCCTGGAAACTTCCGATTCAATTATCTTTATACAAGTAGGTGGCAAATGCTAAGCTCATTTGTTTTCATTTTGCAGAGAAGAAGAAGCATCCTCAGCAGCTCTTACAGTTAGCATTGCCCTCTGAAGGTCACATGACCTGTGCCTTTCTAATGACCTCCACCTAATATGCCTAATGTGGATTGCACAGTAATTTATGATAAGTGAACCTTTTCATAGGTGTTTCATGGCTGTAAAGATTAATGAAAGCCATGTGCAAATAGGTGAATGAAAATAACTATCTTGGAAACAAGTTTAACACAAGCTGAAAAAAACCAGTATAAATCAAAATTTCCTTAGCAAATATTCTAAATTCTCTGTTTTTTTTTTTTTTTTAAACAAAACCTTTCTTCTTTGTGTGCATATGTTTCAGGGCTGGCCACTCTTCATTGGATAAAAAGTAAGAGGGCCCATCCCATATTTGTGCTTACCCATATATGCGTGCATGCATACATACATACATACATACATACATACACACATACATATTACTTACTTACTTATATGTAACAATAATAAGAATAAGAGACTATCAACTTGAGAGTGGGGAGGCATGGGAAGGGTTTGAGAGAGGGTTTCTTGGAAGGCTCAGAAGGATGAAAAGGAGGAAGGAATGTGATGTAATTATGTTTCAATTAAAATATAATAAAACTTGTCTTCTAGGAGCTCAAAGAAGCTAGACAATACTGTAGAAGTTTTGATGCGCATTTGAAACCTTGTATTTCCTAGTTCATTAGAGAACATCTATGATCCTGGTGTCAGGAATGAAGAATGATAAATATGTACACATTCTATTCACTAGTGGGAAGACACTTATTGCATCACTAATCTTAGAAGGAAAGAGTGTATAATTTGAAAATGAGCATCAGCGGGTCTGTGATTGCAAAGAAGGCAGTTGAGGCCAACTGTATCTGTGTAGTAGAGCAGGGCTCAGGTTTTGAGTTTCACACAACTACTGAGCAGTGAGGTTGTGGGGACAGATAATCATTATAGCCAACAAAACACTTGTGATTTCTTTATTCATGTATGTATGTATGTATGTATGTATGTATGTATGTATGTATGTATGTATGCATGTATGTGTGTGTGTGTATGCGTGTATATATCTTTTGGACAGTGTATCAGTATCTAACTAAGGTTATCCTTGACTTGGTCATTCAGTGTTAGTATCCTAAATGCTAGAATTACAGGCATAGGCTGGCATTACTCTAGTTTGTCAACAGGCATTTGCACATTCACATATAGAAAGAACATTGTGTGGAAGTGACTACTTGCATCTCATAAAAGCCACAGGCACACTACAGTTGTCAGCATCCCTATAGTGAGATGAGGTATTGGGAAGGACAGAATTGAGCTTAGTTCATCATTGTTGTCTTGGATCATAAAGCTTTTCATGTTATACTCCCTCCTACAACTTCCCTTCTGTGGGACAGATGCTATTCACCCCAGTCAGAGCTTCAAGGCCCAGTGATGGCTGAGTCACAGGTTAAGGGGAGTCAGCGTCTCCCAGTAATGTGTGGATAGCTACAACCTGAAGCATTCCTAGTATTTTCCAAGGGAGTGAGTGTAGTCATATTTCAGACCTATGAAGAGAGGATTTTGACCAATGGTATTGCTGTCTCTAGGATTCTCCTGGAACGTAGGGGAGAAAAAGGAAAGTGAAAGCAGGTGTTAATAGGTAAAGGGATTCTCAGGTGACCTTGACTGTAGAGCATAATGCCATCTCATGAAGGAGCATATCTTCTATCTTTGGTCCATCCTGGCAATCTCCTTCTAACACCTGGTATTGGCAGGACTTGAAGAAAAAAGCTGTTAAAGCAGAATAGAGTGTGCAGAAATCAGCCCCAGAACAAAAAAGCTGAGTGTTAGAAAGGCAGGAATCTCCAAGACAGGCAATAGCTTAGCTTTCAACATAGTAAGAAATACACTATTGAAGTTAGCCACTAAGAAATTTGATCCTTGTTATGAAAGCCGATCAAAACTGCTAAAATGATTAACTTCAAGTGGAAAACATGTAGATTTATGTGAACTGACTGAAGAGTCCCTTTCCTCCCTCTTCTTTTTCTAATGTTACTGAGGACTTGGTTAAAATTCAGCTTCTGATATGGTTCCTAGGGAGGTATGTGGGGATCTCTGGCTCAGACAGCTCTATCTCCCCTGCAATTTGTTCATATGAAGAAGCTCAAGGAATCTTATGTGTGCCCACAAAAGGAAGGACAGGCCGTGGTTGAGGCAAGAGACAGGGGACGACTAGGATTAGGCAGATGGCTTAGTGCAGCTTCCTTTAGGCTTCCTGCATTGGGTTTAACTCTCCTGGTTAGAGGAGGAATGGAAATGGGCCTATGGTTTTGGTTTGAGCCTATCTCCCATCTGAAAAGCTAAGGACTCATACGAACTATTTTTCTAGGTTGCACAAAGTTTTCCAAGGTACAGTTGGCATGTTTCTGTCTGTGTTTCATATTGGTAGGATGAGTCTTGCACAGTTATATTGAAAGATACCATCAGCAAAAAAAATTAGAAAAGACCAGATGTCATTCAGCATTCCACCTAAGTAGGAGCAGATCCAGTTTTAAGGCTGAGACAAGGTTAGCTTGGAACCAGGTAACACAACTTGCATTGTGCTGAGAAGGGTAACGGGAAACCTAGAATTCTTATGCTAGCATGTCTCAAAGACACTTTTTATGTCAGTGGGAAAACTTGGGAGAAGTCCAGCTAGGATGAACATAGACAGGGAATGTGTGTCTTGGGGATTTGGATGTGAGGGACCCTCATGATAGTCGGGTCACCTGGATCCTAGGTTTGTTAACGCTCATTTAACTCCTCTTGAGTATTTCCTCTGTGCTACTCGCCTTTTTCTCCTGGGATTTCCAGAATGACCTGCAAAATGGAGAGAGTCCATTTTCTGGTAACTGTCCCTTTTATTGTAATCAGGATGCCAAGAAGAGGAGAGAGTAGTGTGATGCCTCAAGCTTTTGAGCTAGGTTTATAGAGGTTATAGAAGCCTCTTCAGTCCTGGAGTCTTGTCCACTAACAGAAAGATTTTATTATTTACTTTTTTTCTTTTTTTTTTTTTTTGAGACAGGGTTTCTCTGTGTAGCCTTGGCTGCCCTGGAACTCACTTTGTAGACCAGGTTGGCCTTGAATTCAGAAATCTGCCTGCCTCTGCCTTCCAAGTGCCGGGATTAAAGGCCTGGATTCAGAAAGATTTTAGATGTTAAAAGTGTGACAAGTCAAAGTAAAGTCTACCTCTAAACTCTCATCAACTAGAGGCAAGGTCTCTGTGATGGTTATTCTTGTTTGCCAACTTGACTATACATGGAATGAACTTCAATCCAGAAATGGAGGGCAAATCTGTAATCTGGATATTGAGGCTGGAAGACACAGATTTTGACTCAGCTCATGAGGTGGGAGGACACATGATTTTGATCTGGATTGACACACACCTGTATTCCAGATCTTGAGGCACACCTTTAATCTGGGCCATACTTTCTGCTGGAGGCTTCCATAAGAACAATGGAAGAAGGAACGGTTGAATCTTCTTCGCCTGATTGTACTGACTTTGCTACAATGCTAGATTGGAGCATACTTTTTTGGGGGGGATTCCAGCTTTTACAAAAGACCAGCGGAAACACAACCTTGTGGGACTGAGAAACCACTGAATTTTTGGACTTTCCACTTACAGTTGGCCACTTTTGGGTTAGTTGGACAGCAGCCTGTAACTCATTTCAATAAATTTTATACATACCACATTTTGCTAGGAACATTATGGAGACTGAATTCAGACTCCACTTTGCCAAATGAGTGGTCTCCCCAATCCAAGAATATGTATCTTGAATGGCCATTAGTGAAATTATATATATATATATGTATATATATATATACATACATATATATATAAATTGATAATAGTTGATATATATAATAGGAATTGCTACAGACTATGATATTTCATAATGTACTTTATAATCTTTGAAAAGTCCAAAATATCTAGTCTTCATATATATATGTGGGAGTTGTTACAGTCATATTCACACTTCCCACATTGAAATATACATGCCCTGGGGGCAAGAAATGGCCTTTATCTCCAGGTTATTGTAGCGCATGATAGATAGCCAGTGGTTATTCAAAGAATCAACAGATTGATCCTTTGATGCAGTTGTATGATCTTAGGCCATGCCTATCCCTTAGCTCCCCGCTGAAGACTAGATATTTTGGACTTTTCAAAGATTATAAAGCACATTATGAAATATCATAAGTCTGTAGCATATTCCTATTATATATACAGAACTATTATCCATGATATAAAAGTATTTAAATCTTAGCAATCATGCAATTGTTTTTACTTGTATTTATGCAAGAGTCACAAAAGAGGCTTATTAACATGTAAAATTCTAGGTCTCATCACTGGAGATGGTAATTGGGGAGGTCTGAGGTAAAGTCCAGAAATTTAATTTGCAAGGCTCCTTGCTTATTTATTTCTGATGCAGGACACTATCTAACTAAATTTTGAGAAGGCTACAGGCTCAATGTCTTGTGTATAGCAAAAGCTATTTGAGTCTATCAGTTGGATTTTATGAAGGACATCTGAGCAACTAAGATATTTTGGAAACAAGAAGTTTGAACATAGAAATTCAAACTCTATAGTGTGCAGAAGGAAGAATTGAGAAATTGAACGCCTGAAAGGACATTAAGAAACCTGGAGGATCACCCAAAGGCCCAGCACTGGTGATAAATCACCATAAGCCGGATCTCCCACAGTTGGTGCTGAACAGCTGCTGGGAGAAACTGCACAGCCAGCTGATGGTGAGGTCTGGGGAAGCTGCCTATGCCAGATTTACCTAAGAGCTGCTCTTGTTTGGTGGAGCCAGTGTCAGAAAGAGCAGCTGGAAGCCACATCTGCATCTGTCACCATGTCTGTCACTACTGTGGCATCTTAATTACGGCTGCAATTTTTTTTTTCATTTGGACAGCTCTAATTCAGATCCACATGGAGAAGCCTTCAGATATCAGTCAACAGACAGCGTATCCTGACACATCTTAATACACTGTGAATCACGCATTCAGTACACTCTCCATCCTGCTGCTTCAGGGCTGAGTGCTGGGCATTGCCTCCACTCCAGCTTCTGTGTATTTCAAGTACACTTCTGAGAGAATTCCAATGGCTTTATTACTGAGAAGGTGACAGCTCTGTAAACCTGAGTATATTTGTCGTGTTGGGAAACTGTGCACTCTGAGATACGTCCTTGAGACAGTCTGTCAGCAATAAACAAGTAAAAGACAATATGTGTAGATGTGGTACATACATGGAATATAGTTAGAGCTCTATCCTTAGACAGCATGGTATTTTCTAGTTCAGCCAATGGAAGGAAAAGAAACACTGATGTGTATGCTTAAGATGTATATTCCCAATGAGCCTCAGAAATGGTCTTCATGATGAAGCACCATAGCTGCTGGAAGTCTGCTGCCAAGGAAACAGAGGATGTCTAGGGCAGGCCCAACAATGGCTCCTGAGATATTAGCCTTAATGCCCAGAGCCTACAGATGTTGCCTTATGGATACAAATAGAACATTTACTAACATTTTATAATTTTTATATTTATGACCTTGAGAGGGCATGGGTAAGGTGGGGTGGTTCTGGATATTTGGGCCTGCCCAAAATCTCTATCAGTAAAAATTAGAAGAGTATTAGATGTAGGAATGGGGATGGGAGTAGATACTACAATCACAGAAGCAGAGATTGGAGTGACAGCCCAAAGTCCCAGAATGCCAGTCACCACCATAAATGGAAAAGGGACAGATGGTTTCTCTAAGAGGGTGTCAAAGGAGCATGGCTCTCTGCTCACACTTGAAGTTGAACTTTTAGTCTCCAGAACTGAGAATGAATTTTTTGTCACTTTAAGCTATGAAGTCTGTATTGTTAATAGCAGCAAAAGGATACCATATACTTTCCCTCTTCTGTCTTCAGAATGGCACTGGAACTCTCTGAGGCACAGCAAGAAAATGTTGGATTTCTGGCACTTTGTGGTTTAAAGTGGGGGTGTGTGTCTTAGAATTTATTTCCTTTGTCAAAGCAATTTTCTTTGGCCAAATTCCTCCCATTTGGGGAAAGAAAACATCCCTTATGTCCTGTATTCATATGTTGGGGGCCTTCAATCTCCCCAATTCTAGGCAAATAAAACAACTCGATTCTGCTTCTATTCATTTGCAGGACTTTATATCCTTCTTGGTATGTTTTAATCAGGGGGTGGGGGTGGGGAAGCAGTTGTGAGGCTTGACTATTTTACTGTCTTCTACTCTCAAGGATCTGCTGAGATGGCTTTGGTGCTGCTGTGAGCTGTTCCTAGTCCCAGGCCACTGGGAAACAAACCTACAACTTTCCCTTCAGTTTCAAGGCTTAGGAGCCAGTGCTAGTGACTGCCCATGCTGATGGAGCTTTATTGCCCGTAGTCCCTAGGGCACCATGCTAGTTGAATTTGCCATAACAAAACACTGCAGACTGGGTGCCTTAAATAACATAAATGTGTTTTCCCATAATTCCTGAGGCTAAAAACTGAGAGGTCAAGGTATTGCCTGGGATGAGTTCCTAGGAGGTCTTTCTCCTTAATTTACAGAGGGCATTGTCTCCTTTTGTCTTTCCACAGATTCCATTTTGGCCCATCTTTTCTCAATATCTTCTATTTCTTTTCAAAAACAATTTTTTTTTAGATATTTTTTCCATTCACATTTCAAATGCTATCCTGAAAGTCCCCTATACCCTCCCCCTGCCCTGCTCCCCAACCCACCCACTCCAACTTCCTGTCCCTGGCATTACCTTGTATTGGGGCATATGATCTTTGCAATACCAAGGGGCCTCTCCTCCCACTGATGGCTGACTAGGCCATCCTCTGCTACGTATGCAGCTAGAGACACGAGCTCTGGGGGTACTGATTAGTTCATATTGTTGTTCCTCCTATAGGGTTGCAGACCCCTTTAGCTCCTTGGGTACTTTCTCTAGCTCCTTCATTGGGGGCCCTGTGTTCCATCCAATAGATGACTGCGAGAATCCACTTCTGTATTTGCCAGGCACTGGCATAGCCTCACAAGAGAAATCTAAGTCAGGGTCCTGTCAGCAAAATCTTTCTGGCACATGCAATAGTGTCTGGGTTTGGTATAAGGAAATGAATGAGTATTGTTGCATCTCACTATGATGTTTTTTATTTTAACTCAAATATCTCTAATGGTCCTTTCTCCAAAGGTAGTTACATCCTGGGGTACAGGATATCAGGTTTTAAATCTATGAATTTTGGAGGAGCACAATTTAACCCTTAACAGACTCAGCTTATATACAAAGGTAATTCTTGTGAAAGGCTTGTTATAGTGGCAAACTCACTAAGCGCTGTGCAATAGTCAAGATAGCACACTTATCATAGGACTATACAATTGCATTATTTGCACAAATGTAATGGTAGTTTGAATAGATTTGACCCCCATAGATTCATGTGCTTGAATGCTTGGCCCATAGGGAGTGACACTATTAGGAGGTGTGGCTTCATTGGAGTAGGTGTGACCTTGTTGGAGAAAGTATGTCACTGTGGGAACAGGCTTTGATGTTTTATTATGGTCAAGCTCTGCCCAGTGTGGAATTCGGGTCTCCTCCTGGCTGTACCAAGTCTGTCTTCATGCTGCCATGCTTCCTGCCATGATGACAATGGACTAAACCTCTGAAACTCAAATTCGTGGATGTCTGAAATGCAAGGCACATCATCATGGTTTTCCCACATTTTTCTATTAAACAGTAATTATTGAAGACTTTGTGATAATGTCTGGGTTATAACTGTAGGTTATAATTCAGTTTAAATGTCATGATAAGGCAAGCATAATGTGCCAGTGAGATTGTAGGAAAAAGGGGCTCTTTTAAAAAAAACTCTTTGTTGATTCTTGGTGAATTTCTCATGATGTTTCCCAGTCCTACACATCCCCCATCCTTTCCCATCCCATCGGCTCTCTGCCTGTGAAACCTCCATACCAATGAAAATTAAAAACAAATAGATAAGAAGAAGAGAAAATAAAAAAAAAACTCTTCTTGGAAGCTGTAGTGCGTCCCACAGTATACCCCTTTGTCCACACATCTTCACTCATAAATGTTCACTGCAATGAGTCACTGGTCTTGTTTGAGGCCTCTAGTTTCTGCTACACGATTAATGCTGGATCCTCACCAGACTCCTCTTGGATATTCTGTTGTTCCCCTGTGCCATTGAGATCCCGCAGCTTTGCATCTGCAGGACTGTCCCACACTACCAGAGCCATATCTACTGTTCTGGGCAGGCAAGGTGCAGGACCTCTCTCCCAAGTGCTGCAGCAAGTGAGGGGCAGAGTTAGATCTGCACAACCTTGGACATTAACATTGTCCCAGGTGGCAGCCCAGACCAGGAATTTCCACATGGCCTTTGGTAGTAATATGAGCCACAGACATTGACACAGACCTCTGTTGCTGCATAGCCACAGACCAGACTTGGCCCATAGTGGAAACACGAGTCAAGACTTCACCATGGCCTCAGGTGGCAGGGCAGGATACTCGTATCAGGCTATTTCTTTCCTCTTTTACATCTCCAATTCTGCCTCTCTTCATAGCGTGCAAACCCTTCTGCTTTGCTCTCTCTCTCTCATCTCTCCACCACATATTTGCACATTGTAGTGGCTCCCACTACAGGCAGGCCATGAGGTAGGCAGGCCCTTGAAAGGGTTCTTTTATTCACAAATTCTTTGAAGTCCTCTAGCATTGAAAAAAAAAAAAGATATGTGTTCCTTCCACTTGAATCTTTGCTGGCTGTGATGTTTGGTTGGACAGCAGGAAATGGCAGAAGTGATATTTCCTTTAAACTTTAACTCTTCTCATGGAACTCTCATCTGTGGGAAGCCAGATGCCCTGCAATGATTCTGACTGTTCTAAAACAACCATGCTTTGAGGAAGCCCAAGCTAGCTATGTGAAGAGGCTGTGTGAAGAAAGAAAGCCAGAGAGTTTCGACTATTCCAACTATGCTAGCCAGGTGTAAATGGCTAAAGAGAGAAGCCATCTTAGAAATTTCTGTCTCTTGTGAGACTATGCTGGGGCCTAGCAAACACATAAGTGGATGCTCACAGTCAGCTATTGGATGGATCACAGGCCCCCCAATGGAGGAGCTAGAGAAAGTACCCAAGGAGCTAAAGGGGTCTGCAACCCTACAGGTGGAACAACATTATGAACTAACCAGTACCCCGGAGCTCTTGACTCTAGCTGCATATGTATCAGAAGATGGCCTAGTCGGCCATCACTGGAAAGAGAGGCCCATTGGACATGCAAACTTTATATGCCCCAGTACAGGGGAACGCCAGGGCCAAAAAGTGGGAGTGGGTGGGTAAGGGAGTGATGGGGAGGGTATGGGGGACTTTTGGGATAGCATTGGAAATGTAAATGAGGAAAATACCTAATTAAAAAAAAGAAATTTCATTCCTAACTGATGCAATGGAATAGTCAAGGGCTTTGATTGGAATCCAGTACCAATATCCCAATATATGGGTCCAGTCAAGCCTTCCTGACTGTCTTCAGCTCATTAAACCACTCTGTACTCATCATAGTACCCACTAACTAAAAGTTGTGAGCCCCAGAGCCAAGGATTGCTATATGTTACTATATTCTAGTGGTTTCCTATAGAGCAATACGTAATTGAAAAGGGACCTTAATCTAGATAGGAAAAATGATGAATGAATTTTACATATCACTTCCACATTAAAGCACAGGATGCCAGTAGGCACAGTGTTTTTAAGCAATACCTGTTTGAAACACCTACCATATTTCCAGAAGTCTATGCCTCTTACAGTTGGCTTTTCCTCTTACAGTTCTAGCTTTGTTGAAGAATTAATCTTGATCCTTATGAGACTTCCTGTGTGGGGCTGTTGGTCTCCTGAGGGCTGGCACTGCAATTTGCTACAGTGGCCACCCTCCATTGGCTCTATGAGTCATTACCACATTACTGCAGGCAGCTTACTCAGCCTTCTCTCAACTCATGGTACCATGCCAGAGTGCTGCGTCATTCTGATGCGCAGTCTTCTCTGTTAGAGGTCCTGCCCTTCACTTTTCTTGTTAATTATTTTTCCCTACCTTTTTTTTTTTTCATGTCACTGGGTCCAAAGATTTCCTCAAAACATTCCTCCAACTTCCCCTCATAATCAGTTATAGAAAAATGGCATCACAAAGCCATTGAGAATGTTGGTCCTAGAGGAAAGGTCTGAGTTGCAATTTGCATCTACCTGTTAAAATATGACCTTGGAAACTTCAGCCTTCAGGTCCCTGAACACTAGATAATGCAGTAATATGGTGGTGCTTATAAGAGAGTAAAGAGTATCATTGCATCATATGCACAGAATTGTGCTTGGCATGTAGCAATAAACAGCAGATGTCATTGGGGTTGTCTTTTAGTATTTATAACTTGCATCTTGTGGTGTAACAACATTCCACTTATTTATGAGCTTGTTTACTATGTCCTAAGTTCCTTAAAGATTAGTTTTGGATAATTTTGAATTGTTTTCCTACTGTTCCTCTACACTGCTTGGCATACATAAGGCATTCCATTACATCTTTGAATGAATGAATGAATGAATGCAACAAGAAGGTAGGTTGATCTGAGAGGAACTGGGAGAGGTAAATATGATCAAAATAGAGCATATGAAATTGTCAACTAGTTAACAAAACATCTATAAAAACCATGTAAAGATTGTTCTGTCCAAAAACCATCACTGTATCAGAAAAGTATTACGTTTGCCTTTAATCAACTGAAGTGGTTAACTCAGAAAAAAGAAAAGGGATTTTTTTTTGGTTTTTAATTCTTGATCTACCAGTTTATGATAAACTGGCTGCCTTGGTTTAGATCTGGAAGAGACAGTATCTCCTGATGGAGACCTACTGGATCCCACTCTTAAAAGCTCCACAAAATTCCAGTGGTGTCCCTGTCCCAGGGACTAAGCCATTTACTCATGAGTCTTTGGGAGAAATTAAACACGTGAACTATAACAGAGGCAAAATTTTTAGGAGATTTATTTCATAGAATCTAACCTCTATTCTTATGAGAATTAACAGGATAGAAAGTTGACTGAGAGAACGAGTGGAATAACTGCATTTTTATGTGTGGGTGTCATTTATTGCAAGTGGTGAGATGAAGAAGCTGTAAGCTAATAGTTCTTGGTGAGATAAGGCACTAACAAGACAGTTCCTGAAGAAATTGAGATGCTGAGGTGTCAAACTTGAACCATGAAGTGGTCATAGAGTGGCTATAGACACGAATGAGGAACTGTTTATTTATACACAGGATTAACCTCGTTTAAGAGAGCATTTAAAATGGCATACAGAGAATCATAATAATTTGTTGCAATAAAATAAAATAAAATGAAACAAGGTTATTGAGTCCTAAATAAAAGGGAAAAAATCCCCAAGGATAGTAATGAGGGTTCTTTCTCAGATGCATACTGTGCAGTTCTACAAATTTGAAGAATTAGGGCATAGATTTTTATTATTATTGAATTTACCATCTTTATATGAAGACCATAAAGCAACTAATTACATGAATCACATGAGGAATACTAATGCTTAACAGTTATCATTTTTCACTGCTTACCTAGTACTGGCCAGTATTCTAGTATGTGTTGATGATTAGCCTTGTATCTTCACATTGATCATAATATGTAAGTTCAGCTACACATCCAATACAGTTTTGAAACCATGTAGAATAATACTTGAAATCAAACATCTAGGTTGATTCCATTTTAAAAACTTGCCAGTTATTTAAAGTATGAACAGTTCTCTATCATATTAAGACTATTGGAAGAGGGGGTTGAAGAGATGACTCAGTGTGTAAGGTGCTTGCTACAAAAGGATGAGGACTTGAGTTCAGATTCCCACAACTCAAATTAAAAGCTGGGTGTGGTAGAACATGTGTATAACCTTAATACTGGGAGGCAGAAACAGGAGGTGGGCAGGATTCTCAGAGTTCACTAGCTGGCCAGTATAGCCAAATAGAGAAGCTTAAGTCCAGTGAGACACACTGTCTCAAAAACATGGTGGAGAGCAATGATAAACACCTATTGTGTACTGTGCTTCCTAGGCACACATGAATATGTGACCCTTTCCCTACATTTACACACACACACACACACACACACACACACACACACACACACAAAATTGAGAGAAAAAGAATATGCAAGAAATAGTTTTGTTTGTTCCAAACTTTTCTTGGGACTGTTATCTCAAAATAATATAGAGGGTTCCCTAGTCAGTAAAGGAAATTAAATGAATAGTCATCTAAGAGAATTTCAGAATGGGACCCAGACCAGCACCATCAGCCTTTTCGAGACTCCTTTGAGAAGCCAGATTCTAGGTCCTCTAACCAGGGTAGCTGCACCAAAAGTTTTTGGAACCGAGTCCATCACTGCATTTTCTTTTTTTTTTTTTTTTTTCCATTTTTTATTAGGTATTTAGCTCATTTACATTTCCAATGCTATACCAAAAGTCCCCCTTACCCACCCACCCCCACTCCCCTACCCACCCACTCCCCCCCTTTGGCCCTGGCGTTCCCCTGTACCGGGGCACACAAAGTCTGCGTGTCCAATGGGCCTCTCTTTCCAGTGATGGCCGACTAGGCCATCTTTTGATACATATGCAGCTAGAGTCAAGAGCTCAGGGGTACTGGTTAGTTCATAATGTTGTTCCACCTATAGGGTTGAAGATCCCTTTAGCTCCTTGGGTACTTTCTCTAGCTCCTCCATTGGGAGCCCTGTGATCCATCCATTAGCTGACTGTGAGCATCCACTTCTGTGTTTGCTAGGCCCCGGCATAGTCTCACAAGAGACAGCTACATCTGGGTCCTTTCAGTAAAATCTTGCTAGTGTATGCAATGGTGTCAGCATTTGGAAGCTGATTATGGGGTGGATCCCTGGATATGGCAGTCTCTACATGGTCCATACTTTCATCTCAGCTCCATACTTTGTTTCTGTAACTCCTTCCATGGGTGTTTTGTTCCCACTTCTAAGGAGGGGCATAGTGTCCACACTTCAGTCTTCATTTTTCTTGAGTTTCATGTGTTTAGGAAATTGTATCTTATATCGTGGGTATCCTAGGTTTTGGGCTAGTATCCACTTATCAGTGAGTACATATTGTGTGAGTTCCTTTGTGATTGTGTTACCTCACTCAGGATGATGCTCTCCAGGTCCATCCATTTGGCTAGGAATTTCATAAATTCATTCTTTTTAATAGCTGAGTAGTACTCCATTGTGTAGATGTACCACATTTTCTGTATCCATTCCTCTGTTGAGGGGCATCTGGGTTCTTTCCAGTTTCTGGCTATTATAAATAAGGCTGCTATGAACATAGTGGAGCATGTGTCCTTCTTACCAGTTGGGGCTTCTTCTGGATATATGCCCAGGAGAGGTATTGCTGGATCCTCCGGTAGTACTATGTCCAATTTTCTGAGGAACCGCCAGACTGATTTCCAGAGTGGTTGTACAAGCCTGCAATCCCACCAACAATGGAGGAGTGTTCCTCTTTCTCCACATCCTCGCCAGCATCTGCTGTCACCTGAATTTTTGATCTTAGCCATTCTCACTGGTGTGAGGTGGAATCTCAGGGTTGTTTTGATTTGCATTTCCCTGATGATTAAGGATGTTGAACATTTTTTCAGGTGCTTCTCTGCCATTCGGTATTCCTCAGGTGAGAATTCTTTGTTCAGTTCTGAGCCCCATTTTTTAAGGGGGTTATTTGATTTTCTGAGGTCCACCTTCTTGAGTTCTTTATATATGTTGGATATTAGTCCCCTATCTGATTTAGGATAGGTAAAGATCCTTTCCCAGTCTGTTGGTGGTCTTTTTGTCTTATAGACAATGTCTTTTGCCTTGCAGAAACTTTGGAGTTTCATTAGGTCCCATTTGTCGATTCTCGATCTTACAGCACAAGCCATTGCTGTTCTGTTCAGGAATTTTTCCCCTGTGCCCATATCTTCAAGGCTTTTCCCCACTTTCTCCTCTATAAGTTTCAGTGTCTCTGGTTTTATGTGAAGTTCCTTGATCCACTTAGATTTGACCTTAGTACAAGGAGATAAGTATGGATCGATTCGCATTCTTCTACATGATAACAACCAGTTGTGCCAGCACCAATTGTTGAAAATGCTGTCTTTCTTCCACTGGATGGTTTTGGCTCCCTTGTCGAAGATCAAGTGACCATAGGTGTGTGGGTTCATTTCTGGGTCTTCAATTCTATTCCATTGGTCTACTTGTCTGTCTCTATACCAGTACCATGCAGTTTTTATCACAATTGCTCTGTAGTAAAGCTTTAGGTCAGGCATGGTGATTCCACCAGAGGTTCTTTTATCCTTGAGAAGAGTTTTTGCTATCCTCGGTTTTTTGTTATTCCAGATGAATTTGCAAATTGCTCCTTCTAATTCGTTGAAGAATTGAGTTGGAATTTTAATGGGGATTGCATTGAATCTGTAGATTGCTTTTGGCAAGATAGCCATTTTTACAATGTTGGTCCTGCCAATCCATGAGCATGGGAGATCTTTCCATCTTCTGAGATCTTCTTTAATTTCTTTCTTCAGGGACTTGAAGTTTTTATCATACAGATCTTTCACTTCCTTCGTTAGAGTCACGCCGAGATATTTTATATTATTTGTGGCTATTGAGAAGGGTGTTGTTTCCCTAATTTCTTTCTCAGCCTGTTTATTCTTTGTGTAGAGAAAGGCCATTGACTTGTTTGAGTTAATTTTATATCCAGCTACTTCACCGAAGCTGTTTATCAGGTTTAGGAGTTCTCTGTTGGAATTTTTAGGGTCACTTATATATACTATCATATCATCTGCAAAAAGTGATATTTTGACTTCCTCTTTTCCAATTTGTATCCCCTTGATCTCCTTTTGTTGTCGAATTGCTCTGGCTAATACTTCAAGTACTATGTTGAAAAGGTAGGGAGAAAGTGGGCAGCCTTGTCTAGTCCCTGATTTTAGTGGGATTGCTTCCAGCTTCTCTCCATTTACTTTGATGTTGGCTACTGGTTTGCTGTAGATTGCTTTTATCATGTTTAGGTATTGGCCTTGAATTCCTGATCTTTCCAGAACTTTTATCATGAATGGGTGTTGGATCTTGTCAAATGCTTTTTCTGCATCTAACGAGATGATCATGTGGTTTTTGTCTTTGAGTTTGTTTATATAATGGATTACATTGATGGATTTTCGTATATTAAACCATCCCTGCATCCCTGGAATAAAACCTACTTGGTCAGGATGGATGATTGCTTTAATGTGTTCTTGGATTCGGTTAGCGAGAATTTTATTAAGGATTTTTGCATCGATGTTCATAAGAGAAATTGGTCTGAAGTTCTCTATCTTTGTTGGATCTTTCTGTGGTTTAGGTATCAGAGTAATAGTGGCTTCATAAAATGAGTTGGGTAGAATACCTTCTACTTCTATCTTGTGAAAAAGTTTGTGCAGAACTGGAGTTAGATCTTCTTTGAAGGTCTGATAGAACTCTGCACTAAACCCGTCTGGTCCTGGGCTTTTTTTGGCTGGGAGACTATTAATAACTGCTTCTATTTCTTTAGGGGATATGGGACTGTTTAGATGGTCAACTTGATCCTGATTCAACTTTGGTACCTGGTATCTGTCCAGAAATTTGTCCATTTCGTCCAGGTTTTCCAGTTTTGTTGAGTATAGCCTTTTGTAGAAGGATCTGATGGTGTTTTGGATTTCTTCAGGATCTGTTGTTATGTCTCCCTTTTCATTTCTGATTTTGTTAATTAGGATTTTGTCCCTGTGCCCTTTAGTGAGTCTAGCTAAGGGTTTATCTATCTTGTTGATTTTCTCAAAGAACCAACTCCTCGTTTGGTTAATTCTTTGAATAGTTCTTCTTGTTTCCACTTGGTTGATTTCACCCCTGAGTTTGATTATTTCCTGCCGTCTACTCCTCTTGGGTGAATTTGCTTCCTTTTTTTCTAGAGCTTTTAGATGTGTTGTCAAGCTGCTAGTATGTGCTCTCTCCCGTTTTTTCTTGAAGGCACTCATAGCTATGAGTTTCCCTCTTAGAAATGCTTTCATTGTGTCCCAAAGGTTTGGGTACGTTGTGGCTTCATTTTCATTAAACTCTAAAAAGTCTTTAATTTCTTTCTTTATTCCTTCCTTGACCAAGGTATCATTGAGAAGAGTGTTGTTCAGTTTCCATGTGAATGTTGGCTTTCTGTTATTTATTTTGTTATTGAAAATCAGCCTTAGTGCATGGTGATCTGATAGGATACATGGGACAATTTCAATATTTTTGAATCTGTTGAGGCCTGATTTGTGACCTATTATGTGGTCAATTTTGGAGAAGGTACCATGAGGTGCTGAGAAGAAGGTATATCCTTTTGTTTTAGGATAAAATGTTCTGTAGATATCTGTCAGATCCATTTGTTTCATCACTTCTGTTAGTTTCAGTGTGTCCCTGTTTAGTTTCTGTTTCCATGATCTGTCCATTGGTAAAAGTGGTGTGTTGAAGTCTCCCACTATTATTGTGTGAGGCGCAATGTGTGCTTTGAGCTTTACTAAAGTTTCTTTAGTGAATGTGGCTGCTCTTGTATTTGGAGCATAGATATTCAGAATTGAGAGTTCCTCTTGGAGGATTTTACCTTTGATGAGAATGAAGTGTCCCTCCTTGTCTTTTTTGATGACTTTGGGTTGGAAGTCAATCTTATCAGATATTAGGATGGCTACTCCTGCTTGTTTCTTCATACCATTTGCTTGGAAAATTGTTTTCCAGCCTTTCATTCTGAGGTAGTGTCTATCTTTTTCTCTGAGATGAGTTTCCTGTAAGCAGCAAAATGTTGGGTCTTGTTTGTGTAGCCAGTTTGTTAGTCTATGTCTTTTTATTGGCGAGTTGAGACCATTGATGTTAAGAGATATTAAGGAAAAGTAATTGTTGCTTCCTGTTATTTTAGTTGTTAAAGGTGGCATTCTGTTCTTGTGGCTGTCTTCTTTTAGGTTTGTTGAGGGATTACCTTCTTGTTTTTTCTAGGGCGTTGTTCCCGTTCTTGTATTGGTTTTTTTCTGTTATTATCCTTTGAAGGGCTGGATTCGTGGAGAGATAATGCGTGAATTTGGTTTTGTCGTGGAATACTTTGGTTTCTCCCTCTATGATAATTGAGAGTTTGGCTGGGTATAGTAGCCTGGGCTGCAGTTTGTGTTCTCTTAGTGTCTGTATAACATCTGTCCAGGCTCTTCTGGCTTTCATAGTCTCTGGTGAAAAATCTGGTGTAATTCTGATAGGCTTGCCTTTATATGTTACTTGACCTTTTTCCCTTACTGCTTTTAGTATTCTATCTTTATTTAGTGCATTTGATGTTCTGATTATTATGTGTCGGGAGGAATTTCTTTTCTGGTCCAGTCTATTTGGAGTTCTGTAGGCTTCTTGTATGTTCATATGCATCTCATTCTTTAGATTTGGGAAGTTTTCTTCAATAATTTTGTTGAAGATGTTTGCTGGACCTTTGAGTTGAAAATCTTCATTCTCATCCACTCCTATTATCCGTACGTTTGGTCTTCTTATTGTGTCCTGGATTTCCTGGATATTTTGAGTTAGGATCTTTTTGCATTTTCCATTTTCTTTGATTGTTGTGCCGATGTTCTCTATGGAATCTTCTGCACCTGAGATTCTCTCTTCCATCTCTTGTATTCTGTTGCTGATGCTCAAATCTATGGTTCCAGATTTCTTTCCTAGGGTTTCTATCTCTAGTGTTGCCTCGCTTTGAGTTTTCTTTATTGTGTCTACTTCCCTTTTTAGGTCTAGTATGGTTTTGTTCATTTCCATCACCTGTTTGTATGTTTTTTCCTCTTTTTCTGTAAGGACTTCTACCTGTTTGATTGTGTTTTCCTGTTTTTCTTTAAGGACTTGTAACTCTTTAGCAGTGTTCTCCTGTATTTCTTTAAGTGATTTATTAAAGTCCTTCTTGATGTCCTCTACCATCATCATGAGATATGCTTTTAAATCTAGGTCTAGGTTCTCAGGTGTGTTGGGGTTCCCTGGACTGGGCGAAGTGGGTGTGCTGGGTTCTGGTGATGGTGAGTGGTCTTGGTTCCTGTTAGTAAGATTCCTCCGTTTACCTTTCGCCATCTGGTAATCTCTGGAGTTAGTAGTTATAGTTGACTCTGTTTAGAGATTGTTCTTCTGGTGATTCTGTTACCGTCTATCAGCAGACCTGGGAGACAGATTCTCTCCTCTGAGTTTCAGTGCTCAGAGCACTCTCTGCTGGCAAGCTCTCTTACAGGGAAGGTGCTCAGATATCTTGTATTTGGACCTCCTCCTGGCCGAAGAAGAAGGCCCAAAACAGGACCTTTCTCAGACACTGTGTTGCTTTGGCAGTTCCCAGGTGGTACAGACTCTCACCTAAGCAGACTAAATTCCTATGTTCCTTGGAGTCCCGGGACCAAGATGGCGACCGCTGCTGCTGTGGCTTAGGCCGCCTCCCCAGCCGGGCGGGCACCTGTCCTCTGGTCCGGAAGGTGGCCGGCTGTCCCCGGCCCACAAAGGGTGCTGCCTCAGCGCCTCTGTGCTTCTGCCTGTTCCAGAGGCTGTCAGGTTCTCTGGCGCACCCTCTCACCTGTTCAGACTAATTTCCTAAGTTCGGCGGGTCCCGGACCAAGATGGCGACCGCTGCTGCTGTGGCTTAGGCCGCCTCCCCAGCCGGGCGGGCACCTGTCCTCCGGTCCAGACGGTGGCTGGCTGTCCCCGGCACACAAAGGGTGCTGCCTCAGCGCCTCTGTGCTTCCGCCTGTTCCAGAAGCTGTCAGGTTCTCTGGCGCACCCTCTCACCTGTTCAGACTAATTTCCTAAGTGCATCACTGCATTTTCACAGGTCTTCCAGATATGCTGATTAGTTTTTTTTAATCAACTTTATATAAATTAGGGTCTTTGGGAAGTAGGAAGCTCAATAGAGAAATTGTCACCATCGGACTGTCCTGAAGGCAAGAGATTCATCGGATCAATGGATAAATGAGAATCAAGATGATTTATCTTATATTTTAGACATCATCCATGGTTCCGGGAAATGGAAAATAAGCCACAAAAACAGTCCACACAGTGTAAAGTTTGTCTTGTTTATTGTATTCCTTTGTATTCAGCATAGTACCTGGTACACACATTAGGCACTGTTAAATGAACAAATGAATAGTTGAATGAATGTATATCAAGACTTTTAGTGTCCTTTTCATGGTGCCAAAGTTGATTGCTGAATGTGACCCTCAAGCCACTTTTCCTGCCTCAGCAGAAAAGTCATCTATCTCTTGCTATTCATATACCTCTGGTCCCAGGAAACTTGATAAATGCATGTGCACCCACATTTCCTATTGCACATCACACACACATCCTCAGGTACTTGAAGCAGGGTTAAGAGTAGAACACTGTCTAAAATTCATTAAGCTCAGAGGGAAAAAATGTTGCCAAAGCTAAGACATCTTTCGGCTATAATATTTAGAGTCTAGGAATTCATTCTGTTTTCCCTTGCAGGGGAACAGAAGAAATTGGAAAAGGAAGATGTGGTAAAAATCCACAAATCTATGAAGTTCTTTTTAGTGCCCAGAGGGCAAAATGAAGCTACGTGAACATTGCCAAGGCCTGCCATGGGGCACGGAATCACAGCCAGTTTCTACAATGGTATCTTGCTTTTCCAGCTTTCTCAGATATCTGAGATGATTTTTTTTTCTTGAGGTTTTTACTTTGGTCAGTACTTTGCTTGCAAGGGACCTGGACAATTGATTATAAGTGAAGGGATTTCACTGATTCTATATTTTTGCTTTGAGCTTCCCTCCTGAGTTTTAGACCATTATAGCAGCTGTGTATCATAGATCTCAACCGGCTATGCCACAGCTATTTCAAACTGCACTTTTCCCCAAATAGAATTTATTCTCTGATCTCAGAAATGAGTTCTACCTTCTAAAGTGCCTACTGGGATCAAAGACACCACTTTCCATGCCATCCCCTGTGTAGAAGTGTGGGCATCCTCCTCTAAGCTTGCCGAGCATTGATGGTTAAACATGACATTGATTGGTAGCATCCTTGGTGCCAGGTTCTATGCTAAGATCTTTATGTGTTTTTACCACATTAACCAGAACTATAGTCTATAATGAAGACGATATTATTTCTACTTTACAGACTGAGAAAAGGAGGTGATTTCAAATGTATCCTAATGTTTCTTTTTGCCTAGAGTCCCTGTTCAGTCATATGGCAGTTTGCATCAATCATCTTTTAAATGTGAAGATTTACATGTGACATGTCCTTTCATAGGAAGCTTCACTGGTAATGTCCTTGGGATATAACTGAGATTCTTTGCAAAGAGTATAACACTCTTTGGGATCCAGTCACTTAATACCTGTCCATCCTCATTTCTAACTGCTTCTTTGTCCTTTATTTTTTACAAAGTAGCCACATTATGATGGATATGTACAATTGCCTAGAATACACATATCTCCCCAGCTTCATCAAATTCTCTATTTATCCCACAGATAGTTCCGTGGAGCCCATCTTGTGTAGGAACTACTCCAGGCACTGCTAATATTGTAGAGAATAAAATAGGCCAAGGCCTTCACTCTTGTGGTATCTGCTTTCTGGTAAGGAGGCCATTTTACTATTGGTAAATAACCATGCAACACTCTAATGTCCTGACTTTGAGTACTCTGTGGAAATAATATATGGAAAGTTCTAGTTTGGCCCATGTTGCTGTGACAAACACCATAATCCAATGAAACTAAGGGAGGAAAGGTTTTACTTCAGCTTAAACCTTTTAGGTCACACTGAGGGAAGTTGGGTCGGGAACTTAGGTAGGAGGTGAAATAGAGACTATAAAAGAGCATTGCTTACTGGACTGTTCCTTCTGACTAGCAGGATTTTATTTTTAAAATATAAGTTCATAAGCACTTTTCAAGGGTCTTGAGATAGAAAATTGCCAGGAATGTTTGAGGAGCATCAAAGAGGTCTAGGTGGCAGATACAGTAAGCTTGAGTAACGAAGGTCAAAGGAAGTCTCTCATATACTCAAGGAGGTCTTGAGTCTGTGGTGAATTTCATTCCTGGTGTGCTAGGAGGCTATAGAAGTTTGAGACTGGAGGGTGATGGAATTTGATGAACAGTTTCAAAAGATGACAGACCACAATGTAACTGCCAAACAGACCCCAGTGGGGATGAAGGTTAGACTAGAAGACCAGGCAGGGAGTCCTATGAAGCAATGGTTTTCATTTTAGAAGTCTTCAATGCCATGTACACCTCTTCCCCTTCCCCTGGTAAGCATGCTCTGGGAATATGTGGTGTGAAGTAGCAGGCTGTCATAGTAGAGGCTGCTGTGAGTCTAAAGAGGGAGGCAGACAGATCTAGGATTCCTAGAGTACAATTTACTGTAGACTATCAGTTATCTTTTTGTCACTGTAACAAGAATCTTGAGATAATCAGCTTGTAAGGAGGGAAGGTTTATATGGCTCAGGGTCTTATAAGTTTCATTCCATCGTCGGATGGCATCCTTGCTTTGGGGGCTGTGTTTGGGGAGAGATTGTGATGAGAACCCAAGGCCAGAAGGAACTGTCAGCCTTATGGTCAAAAGAAACAAAGAAGGTGGCAGGGTATTCATATCTCCTACACAAGACTACTATTATCCTAATTTCATACCATGAGCTATAATTCACAAATGTTCTACTAGCTCTAAATACAGCCATGGGTTGTGGATCAAACTTTCAACACATGGTCTTGGGGGCACCCAAGGTCCATACTTTTGTATGGTCTATCTGGCAAAATCAAGCAAGGGAGGTAGCTAAGTCAGTGGCTCTCTATGACTTTTGTCGGAGGGAAGGGATTTGTGGTTTTGCCAGCCTAAAAATGACTTTGAAACATACCAGGATATACCAAGCTTATCTTAAGCTAACACCAAGTATGCCAGGCTCCATAAAACACTCTAACAGCTTTGTCTTATGCAGTATGATGGTAAACTACAGGTAAAATAGGTAAAGGTTATGACTTATGGGTGATGGTTGTAGTTACTGTTCAAGATGGCAGTAGTCGGGCCAAGCTGTTTCTTTATGGTTTGCTACCTAGCTTTATGTGCTCTTACTTAAAGTATTTACATGAAAAATGACTTCTTTCTTAATTTTCTCCTCCATCCTTCTGACATAGACTCATGACGACCTTTTATACTCCTTTATTACACTCTTTGTTTTATATACCTTTTATGTATCTGTCTCTCCAGTACAGAACATGTTACTCAACAGGTAACAGACTGACGATGAATGAATGAATCAACAGGAGAACAGATTGTTTGGCTAGTATTAAACATCTAAATACTTACTTGATTGAATAAAGAGAGAAACTTTAAAAACCATTATTCATTCAAAATGGCCTACTGTGTTCACAGATCAACTTTATAACATGATGTGCAGATGTGAAAGCTTTGAAGGTTAAAATTGTTGGAGAAACTTGCTTAGTGGAGTTATGAAGTCTTATAGAGTCCCTTTGACCACTGTGTCACCAATGGAGAAAGCTCAAGGCTATTTCTTCATTGATGAGCCTTTCACAGTTTGTAGCAGACAAGGGGTAAGCATACACAGGGAAGCCAATAATAGCTCAACAAATAGAAACTACACAAGTTTGATCTTTTGTTTAAGATTGTCAAGCATTTTTGAAATCCCCACTTCAGCTTCCTGAGGGTGGAAAATGACTTCCTGAGTCACTCATTTAGACAATAGACATTAGCTTCTTTTCTTTCTTTCTTTCTTTCTTTCTTTCTTTCTTTCTTTCTTTCTTTCTTTCTTTCTTTCCTTCCTTCCTTCCTTCCTTCCTTCCTTCCTTCCTTCCTTCCTTCCTTTCTTCCTTTCTTCCTTTCTTCTTTCTCTCTTCTTTCTTTCTTTCTTTCTTTCTTTCTTTCTTTCTTTCTTTCTTTCTTTCCTTCCTTCCTTCCTTCCCTCCTTCCTTCCTTCCTTCCTTCCTTCCTTCCTTCCTTCCTTCCTTCCTTCCTTCCTTCTCTCTCTCTCCCCTCCCTCCCTCTCTCCCTTCTTTCTTTCTTTCTTTCTTTCTTTCTTTCTTTCTTTCTTTCTTTCTTTCTTTCCTTTCTTTCTTTCTTTCTTTCTTTCTTTCTTTCTTTCTTTCTTTCTTTTTAGTATAGAATAGAGTTTATTCAGTACATGGGGAGGGGAGTTAAGACGGTAGTAGTAGAGGCAGAGGCAGAGATAGGCAGAGAGAGAGAGAGAGAGAGAGAGAGAGAGAGAGAGAGAGAGAGAGAGAGAGAGGAGTATAGGCAGCCATGAGCAGATGGGGAGGGGAGGGGAAGCAGGGAAGAGCAAGAGACCAAGAGGGCAAGCTTCAGCTTGCTTTCTATCCATCCACACTTCATTTGCAATGAACTTGATATGAGCAAATCTCTTGTCTTAAAGAAATAACGGGAAGGTTATTTATTTGGTGAGTGTGCTAAAGCATTACTTTTTCTGGTCATTACCTTTGACCAGAAAACCTCTTGAATGTACTTAAAAGAATGCCCTTTTGTTAGAGAAACACCTTCATGCGACTCCCAAGGGTTTATCAGCAATTAAATTTGAGCAGTTCTAACTTAGACATTTTCTTATATCAGATATTCAGCTCTTGGCATCTGTACTAGGGAAGGTTCTGCGGGTACTGGGTCTGGAAAACAAAAAGTAGGAGATGCCAAGTTCTAGCTCTCAGTCCAGATGAATCTACTGAAGTGTAGACTTCACCACATATGGTTACTGAGCTTTGAAAATGTGGAACTAAAGAACTGAGGTTTTAATTTAATTAAACTATAGCTTAACTTGAAAAACGGAGGCTTGATTTGGTTGTTTGGAGGCTTTAAGTAAGTTGGAGTGCCTCAGCTGTATGGCTGTACTTGTTCAGCTATAAATGTTATGAGCCTTACACAGAGAATAACTTTCTGATGAAAATTTAGTATACCAATTAAGATGTACTGTAAGTACAAATTCCACACCGAGTTTGAATACCTGATTACAAAAGGATGTAAAATATCTCATTAATGCCTTTCATACTGATTACCTATTGAGGTAATAGCATTTGCATATGTTGAGTTAAAATATGTTAACAAAATTAATTTCTCTGGTTCATTTTACATTATAAATGTGATTATTAATAATTTTAAATTATATACATACTTATAATATTTCTAACAGAAAGTGTTGGCTATCTTCCCATTACAACTTTGTACCTATATCGTGTTACAGTTGAAAGCACACAGATCACCATATCCTTAGCCACGTTCTATTTGGACCTGTGCTAGTGTAAAAGCATTAAAATACTGTCTTTTGCTTAATCTGTTTCTATGGATATAGAGACCACCCACTCTAGAGACATTTTCAAGTCACTCTAGATTTTGGAATCTGAAATCACAGCCCAGATGATAACTTGCTGGCCATGTAACTATAAAGTCATTCAGGTCAGATAGCCCCTCTGTAACCAGAATTCTTGCCTGGGGAAAGAGCCTTGCAGCTGACCACAGTGTGAAATGCAGAAAGTCATTCCAGGCCGAGCTATGGAGTCTGAGAAGAAACATAATGGGTGCATTATTACCCCAGTGGAATTTTTGTCAATTCTCTTTGTATATTCATCATAACCTTCCTTCATTTGAAATAGTTTGAGAGGATTTCTGTTTATTTTATTCTTTTTTTAAAAAAGATTTATTTATTTATTTCATGTATGTGAGTACACTGCTGCTGTCTCCAGACACACCAGAAGAGAGCATTGGATCCCAATTACAGATGGTTGCTGGGAATTGAACTCAGGACCTCTGGAAGAGCAGTCAGTGCTCTTAACCACTGAGCCATCTCTCCAGTCCTGTTTATTTTACTCTTAGTTTTGAGATTACAACTGTAGCATTTCTCCCTTCTCTTTTCTCTCTCCAAAGCCTCCCATATACCTCTCTTTGCTCTATTTCACATTTTGGCCTCTTTTTTTTTTAACTGCTAATTTCATTGTTACTGTATAAGTATACGTACAGATGTATACAGATATACATTCACAGACACATACATGTAAATATATGAAATCTGCTCAGACTATGTAATGTTACCTGTATGTATGCTTTCAGGTGTGATCATTTGACATTTGTCATTGGATAATTTATTAGTGTGCTCTGGGTAGGACTATTTCTCCTACTCTCAGCATTCCTTAGTTCCCCAGTATAAACCCTAACAGCAATCTAAACAGTTGTCTTTAAAGTCAAGGTAAGTATAGTACTCTTCACTCATCAAGGAAACTTTGCAACAGATGGAGACCACTACAGAAAACCACACCCAACCAAAATGCAGTTGTAGATCTCAATTCCAGTGGCTACATCTGCCAAACACTTCTCACATTTTAGGCTCAGGGAACATTGCAGAGAAGAGGGTAAAAAGACTGTAAGAGTCAGGCAATCAGAGAGTTCTCTGTGAGATTATGTCTCCTAGTCATAGCAGAAGCTACACCCATAAAATCTTACTGACATTACTGTCCAAGCTTGAGGTGAACAGACAACACCAGTAGACATGCCAAAGCGGATGGGAAAAACCTAGGAGGCCTCACCCCTCCCCAAAGAACTACAGATCTGTTTTCTAAAGCTGCTGAGTTTCACTTGTATACATGATTAGGGAAATACAGTAAACATTTGCTGCAATAAAAAGCTATGAAAACATGTAGCATTGAGAGAAAATGAGCTGCTTGTGAAGAGAGTGTGCTTTGAAAGATGAACTAACGCACCTTTCAGTGTGGCTGGGCTCATTGGTAGCTCTTGATTTTCTTCCTAGGGAATCTCCATAAACTCAGAACTATTTCCCAATTAAACTGAGCATTCACTTTTTTTTTTTTGTCTTTATTTTCTTCTAAGTTTGACTGCGGTTCTCTAACAGCAATATCATATGCGATAGCAATGGATTAAAGATGAAAGCAGATATGAGCTTCCAGATGTCTGTCATTAAACTATACAGTGAAGAGCTTTATAAATATGAAAAACAATTCTACTCTTCTCAATAATTTTTGATTGTGAAAATTAGCTGTTTTCCATAAACCTTCTTATGTTAAGTATATGGGGCTTATTAAACATTTTAAAGTTTCTCTATTTTAGTCACTATGATGATGAAGCTAAATAGATATATCCTACATGAACGTGGCAAAACACACCTACCTATAATTCCTGTAGTCAAGATGCTGAGACCAAAGACTCATAAAGAGTTTAAAGCTGGCTTGGCTTTCATAGCTACATTCTCAGGATTAACCAAACCAAAACCCAGACCCAAACACAATGATTTGAGGGAGCACTCTGTAATCTTGAAGAGTATAAATGATAGCTTGCAGGAGATGTTAAATGCAAGTATGGCAATTGGAGTTAGGATTCCCAGGTCCAAAGTAAAAATACCAGGTGAGTGTGCTGGGTGGGATGCCTTTAATTCCATCTCTAGAAGGTGGATCCCCAGAGCAGGTTGGCTAGTGACATTACCCGCATCAGGAAGCTCTGGGTTTAGCTGGTATGCCCTGTCTGTCTCGTGAATACGAGGGAAAAGCAATGATAACCCTGGGTCTCCTCCTGGACACACAAGCATACATGTGCTCACATGCATGCGAGCACACAGACACATACTCGAGCACAACACACACACACACACACACACACACACAGGACAATGGAAAAGAAAAAGAGTGTAATGATTTTAAGTTGAAAATTGTGAAGGTAAATGAGAGTTCATAGATGAACTTGCTTGGAGCTGCTTGGAAGTTTATAGTGTGTTCATAATGCCTATGTGTAAATCAGTACTATGGAAAAGTGTGATTACAGTAGTTCTCAACCCTCCTATCAATGTCAGCCTAGTGGACCAAAAAATAATTACATCTCCAGATGCTTGATCCGAAGATCTGAGAAGACATCTAGAAATCTATTGTTTTGGAAATTTCTTTTTTAAATATATATTTCATACAAGGAGAATCAAAGACAAGATATTATTTATTACAAAGAAATTCAGCAGATAAAAACTATTTCCCAGTTCACGGAACGAGAGGAAGTGCTAACAGCATATTATCTAGTCCAGGCTACCCTCTCCTATGTCATGGATTAGTCTTGTGAGGATTCTATGCCTCAGGGTAGGGGAATGCCAGGGCCAGCAAGTGGGAGTGAGTGGGTTGGGGAGCGGTGGGGGGGAGGGTATAGGGGATTTTCGGAGAGGAAAGTAGGAAAAGGGATAGCATTTGAAATGTAAATGAAGAAAACATCTAATAAAAACAAAACAAACCAGACCTTTTTTTGATTGACAGCACACATTTAATAATTGTTGGCGTGCAGTAGGTGATCAATAGATAATGATAAATTTAAAATTAGTGTAAGTGGTTCTTGGTGGTTAGGTAATTTATCCAATTGTTCTGAGCCTTATGCTGCCACTAGGTGGCGACTGTCCAACTGTTCTTGTGCGTCCCACCGTAGCTCAGGCTTTGGTTGGGATGGTAAGAAGTGACACAGTGCCCCCTAGCGCCCACTGACAATAATGTCTAGATTTATTAGATAAATCTTGATTTACAATATATAGTCATATGAACTTCAAATCATGTATGCATTATTGATACACACATAATATTGTGTACATATTATAAATTTTGTTAGTCATGTTTTACAGATGAGAAACATTGGTCCAAAAGACCAAATAGTGATCTGTGGGAGCTGAGCCTGGCAATGGTTTATGTCCCATTTATCATGTGGCCAACAGCTGTACATGAGAACACCTATTCTATTTATATCCTAACTGGGATTCTCTAAGGTGTGTGTGTGTGTGTGTGTGTGTGTGTGTGTGTGTGTACGTGTGTGTGCATGTGAGAGAAAAGCAGTGCGAGACAAAAGAAGGCTGGGTTTGGAGCCATAAAATGAAACATCACGAATATCAAAAACAAACTCATGATGATGGTTTAACAGTCCATCAATTGATCATCAGATGAGCAGCTGGGATAGGGGTACTAATTGGATACTTCAGTGAGATATTCAAGATCCTTTCAGGGAAAGTAGTCAAAACATAATGCCATCAGATTCTAAATGTCTCCATTGGTGGTTGTTGCTTTTAGGGTGTCATTTTGCTGTTAGCAGTGGCTTGTGAGAAAGCTGTGACATACGCCTGTGAAGGGATCAGTGAACATCCATTGTGCAGCCCAGGAGCTCCTAGCAGGGATGTCAGAGAATTTCCATCTCATGTGCCAACTCTAATTGATTGGCGGTGGCTCTTTGGAGAAATAGACTGCATTGAGAAGGAATTGATGGGACTCTGGAACTTTGTAGGAGTGTGTCATTAATTCATTAGTAATATCCGCCGCAAGGACTAGATCATAAAGTTTTTCAGACAGGGGCTGGTTTATGTCTGTTGTATTTACTGCTATGCCCCAGGATGTAGATGGCAGCCTACTCATCAATATTTTTTGGAGGAACATATGCCGAAGGAAAGGAGATGATGTCATAGAAGTCAAGTGAATGCCATTTTTATTTGCAGGATACCTCCAGGAGCAATGAGTGGGTTTGCCTCATCTCTAGGGAGTTGTTTGCTATCTCCATTGCGTGCTTCCATGATGAAAGGAGGATCCAGGAGGTTGGGGTGTTATTTCAGGGAGCCCCAACTGTGAGTTCCCACCTGAGCCCGGTGCTTTCGACACTGACACCGTGATTGATTTTCGCTGCTCGGTTGCAGGCTTTCTTCGTTATGTGGGTTCGCCCTCCTCTCTGGACCATCCACTTATATCCTTAGAGTGTAAACCGATGACTTTTCTCTAACTCACAGCCAGGTCTGATCCTATGAAAAAAAAAAACTCCACTACCTCTTAAGTGAATTCTTATTATGGTCTAGACATTGTATTTTATAATGCAACTGGCCTTTGATGTCTTTGGGACCTCCAAATGTGGATCTACCTAATGACTGAGTGAAAACATTTGGCAATGTTTGTACTGCGCAAGTACAGCCCCCTTTTCTTGTCATTATTCTCTGAGTATAAAAATGATTCATAGTACATTTACATTGTAGTAAGTATGATGGGCAACTCAGACATGATTTAGAGTATATTGGAGGATATGGGCAGTATGGAAGTGCAGTGTATGTAAATATTATGCCATTCTTGGGTTTTGAGCACCTGCAGGTTTTAATGTCGGTGGGGAATTGACTTTTGTGGATACTGACTGTACCTCATTTAATCACTACAAGAGCTAAATGGGATAAAGATTTCTAATTTTCAAATAATACTTATAAGCTAAGTTGTCCTCAAATTCCTGGACTGCTAGGGGCTCATATTGAAGTGCTTTATAGTCTATGGCCCACTTATAGAGTCTGAAATCTGAGAAAATTATGGATGTCCCTCCAGCACGCTACAGCCTCCATTATCTCAGTAGAAACCAGCTCTCTAACCACTGGGATCCTTACTTCCTTGGCCTCCTCAGTAGACATCCAGTACTTGTGGCTTCCTTTACTCCACTGTGTGTTGAAGGGCCTGCCAAGGCACCATCAGTATTCTTTACAGCACATCTAATTAGATTCTTGTTCTCCAGGAAACCTGTCAATTTTTTTTTCTTCAGTATTTGGAAATTCATTCTAGTTATTACTTTTTTGCTGTTTACTTTTGATACACAGACTCTCTACGCAACCCTGGCTGGCCTCAAATTCACAGAGATCCACTTGGCACTGGCCCCTGAGTACTGGAATTAAAGGCACATGACAAAGCACCACGATCGAGGTCTGACTTTGTTAGCGTGCCCCTCCTCACGTCTACTCTAGATTTCTCTGGATTCATTTGGCTCAATTCCTTATGCACCTTTGCCATGAAAAGAACTGCTGATTTCCCAATCTATTTTCACATTTTATGTAGTTAAAAACACGAGCTTTATTTCCTTCACTGGATTGGTAAAGCAGTAATTCTTTTTCTTACCTAATCTTCTCTCCTAGGCTTATGCATTAGTAGTTTATGGTTATCGTAAGAAATGACTACAGCACAAGCCATTGCTGTTCTGTTCAGGAATTTTTCCCCTGTGCCCATATCTTCAAGGCTTTTCCCCACTTTCTCCTCTATAAGTTTCAGTGTCTCTGGTTTTATGTGAAGTTCCTTGATCCACTTAGATTTGACCTTAGTACAAGGAGATAAGTATGGATCGATTTGCATTCTTCTACAGGACAACAACCAGTTGTGCCAGCACCAATTGTTGAAAATGCTGTCTTTCTTCCACTGGATGGTTTTAGCTCCCTTGTCGAATATCAAGTGACCATAGGTGTGTGGGTTCATTTCTGGGTCTTCAATTCTATTCCATTGGTCTACTTGTCTGTCTCTATACCAGTACCATGCAGTTTTTATCACAATTGCTCTGTAGTAAAGCTTTAGAAGATGCCCCAACTGGTAAGAAGGACACATGCTCCACTATGTTCATAGCAGCCTTATTTATAATAGCCAGAAGCTGGAAAGAACCCAGATGCCCCTCAACAGAGGAATGGATACAGAAAATGTGGTACATCTACACAATGGAGTACTACTCAGCTATTAAAAAGAATGAATTTATGAAATTCCTAGGCAAATGGATGGACCTAGAGGGCATCATCCTGAGTGAGGTAACACATTCACAAAGGAACTCACACAATATGTACTCACTGATAAGTGGATATTAGCCCCAAACCTAGGATACCCAAGATATAAGATACAATTTGCTAAACACATGAAACTCAAGAAGAATGAAGACTGAAGTGTGGACACTATGCCCCTCCTTAGAATTGGGAACAAAACACCCATGGAAGGAGTTATAAAGACAAAGTTTGGAGCTGAGATGAAAGGATGGACCATGTAGAGACTGCCATATCCAGGGATCCACCCCATAATCAGCATCCAAACGCTGACACCATTGCATATACTAGCAAGATTTTATCGAAAGGACCCAGATGTAGCTGTCTCTTGTGAGACTATGCCGGGGCCTAGCAAACACAGAAGTGGATGCTCACAGTCAGCTAATGGATGGATCACAAGGCTCCCAATGGAGGAGCTAGAGAAAGTACCCAAGGAGCTAAAGGGATCTGCAACCCTATAGGTGGAACAACATTATGAACTAACCAGTACCCCGGAGCTCTTGACTCTAGCTGCATATGTATCAAAAGATGGCCTAGTCGGCCATCACTGGAAAGAGAGGCCCATTGGAATTGCAAACTTTATATGCCCCAGTACAGGGTAACGCCAGGGCCAAAAAGGGGGAGTGGGTGGGTAGGGGAGTGGGGTGGGTGGCTATGGGGGACTTTTGGTATAGCATTGGAAATGTAAATGAGCTAAATACCTAATAAAAAATGGAAAAAAATAAAAATAAAACTTTTAAATTAAAAAAAAAAGAAAAAAAAGAAATGACTACAGATTCACTGACTTGAACAAAAAAAAATGATTATTTTATTCTTCTGGAATTTAGTGGTCTACAGTTACCCCGACTTTCTAAAGTCAAGGAGGTTTCTTCTGGAAACACTAAGGAGAACATGTTCCTTCACTTTTCTCAGATTCACTGGGGGGCCTTGGCTTGTGCCTCTTTCTTCCACCTTCTAGTTTTACTCCAAATCCCTATTCCTCCTTCCTGCCTTCTTTTCTTGCAACTCTGACTCCTCTGAGACTCCCATGTTCCATCAGGGTCACCCAACAATCCAAGGGGAATCACTGTCTCCCAATATCCTTAAATCACTTCAGTAGAATTTCTTTTGCTATGTAAAGTGACATTTATGGGTCTCAAGAATATGAATGTGGGCTTAGTCAAGGAACCAGTATTCAGCTGACCACATATGCATAGCTACAGATTGTTATCAGAACTGTTGGGGTCCAGGGCTCACCTCACGAACCACATGGACACTGATCTCAGTCAGACAGGGATGGCTTGTTGAGCTTATGCCCAAGTCTGATTCAGGCCACAATTCAGGCTGTGACCTTGAGTTAAGATCCTACAGGATTTTAAAGCCTAAAATCCACAGACATCTGTGCCAAGTTATTCTACCAACTGGGATTTAAGGATGAGGGATTTCCTTAGGGAAATTGTACCCTTATCCTGATCCCATTCATTGGGGTATTCACCTGTGGCAGGGGACTTGCCTTGTCTAACACTCATGCCTTAACTTGCCAACCAGGATGTCAGTTAGCCAAGTACATGTCTCTTTCTGCCAAATAGGATGTCAGTTCCTAAAGAGGTCTTGGGAACTTAAACTTTACTTGACCCCAAGTCAAAATGGAAGTCTTCTTGTATTGGTACAGGTGTCTCTCTTATGTTGGCGTCTATCCCAGGGGCAGCTTATAGAAGCAAATACCACAAAAAATATAAAAGCTTATATACAAGTGTAGAAAGTGCTGCTGGGTGGTTGGTTAGGGCCCAAGCTCATTGTGGGTAACTATACAAAGCGTCTACTGACTTCTATTGTGATTGGTTTCCAAGGGCACAGAACATAACAGAATATGTAATCAATTTGGGAGTGAGAATGTTTCCTAGTAACAGTAGGAACAGCATATGAGAAAGTTTCCGTATAATACTAGTAATGGCACAAAATGGAAGGTTAGCCAGGTAGTAGTTACCTAGGCCTTAATATTTTACCTAGGCCTTAAAATTCCATCTAGGCCTTACAAGAGCATTTCATGGCAATTCTATTCTTTTAGTAGCACCAATTATCTACTAAACAAGTTTCTATTTTGTCTTTTTTTTTCCAGAGCTGAGGACCAAACCCAGGGCCTTGTGCTTGCTAGGCAAGCATTCTACCACTGAGCTAAATCCCCAGCCCCCTAAACAAATGTCTAAACATGAGGAAGAGCAAGGTCAGAAATCAATGGGTCAGAATACAACATGTTCCAGGCCTTCTAGTAAAGGAGAAAGAAGAGTGGGAACTGCAGTTCTCAGGTCACTGTTTCTTCAACTATAGTGGCCTTTTCTTTGAGAAGGAGTATTCATTTTTATTCATGTCATTAGCTATCCATTCGGTAATCAAGTACCTCTTCTGTGTGGAAAATTCTGTTCAATGTTGGGAATAAAGTGAATATCATAGTTTTGGTTTTCAAGGGCTGGAGAGATGGCTCAGCCATTAAAGGCTAGGCTCACAACCAAAAATATAAGGAGTTTATTTCTAGGGAATAATCAAGAAAGTAAAATGTATGGCCACCCTAACATGAGAAGCATGTACCACACGCAGAAAGAGCTCTGAGGAGAGAAGAAATGTCTGTGTTTCTTTAAAGTCAGATGTAGGCCTGACAACTGACATGATAGCTGAGTATTTCCAGCTACAGAGTGTGTTCCCAGAAGTAGGGTAGAGCAAGCAAAACCACAGGTCGATGGAAAGACATGATGAACGGGGTGGGACGGGACTCTCAAATTCATTACTTCTGGAAAGCAAATATCGAGCGTTAGCAATGAGGTGGTTTGACTGGTAGAGAAGATTGAAGTACCAACAGTTTTGCTTTTGTTCTTTAAACACACCACTCCCATTTTCACTTTCTGACACACAGAGTATTTCTCCAAGTCCTTAAGACTCTTAAAGCACTGTTACTAATGATGTCTTATCATTATAGGGACTCTCCAGTGGAGTGTGGCTGGAGTAGGCCCAGTTGGCGTCTCCTCCGAGGTTGACAGCTGCTCACTGGGTGGAAGACCTCTTCCTGTCTGGACAGTAGGTGATCTGGAAGGAGATGGCCCTGGGGTCACTGGCTGGCACCCTCCCCCACCTAGAACATACATATGGGAAGAAGACCTGAGGAGCTGTGAGCTGCAGGGTGTCCAGAAGGGTCCTACTAATATTGTTGGATTCTCTGGATTCAGCCATCTCTAAAGACAAAATTGGAAACCCCACGTGACACTCAGGCCTCTCTTTTGCTTAAAATATGTGCTTTAAAAAAAATCTCTTACAAATGAAGACTGATGGCATTGGAAGCTTTGGTTTTACTTAATACATGGGGAGAGCCGCCTCCAGCTGACTTAACAGGAGGGGCCTGATATCTGACGTCTTTAGGGCTTTTCATGACCAAGAAGGTAAGAACACTATGAGTGAGGGGCAAGACTTGGGAAGGATGCCATTTGTTATGAATAGTCACCAGGACAGGGAAGTAGGAGCTGTCCAGGGTTTGATGATGGGCATCAATTGCTCCTGTGAGATTAGAGTCCTAACAATCTTTCTTGCGATGAAAATACCAATACAACCCATCTTGATTGTGTTTGAGTCAACAATTTCAAATCTACTGTTTTTGTTTGTTTTTTCCTTTTCCTGCCTGTCTATCTATCTGTCTGTCTGTCTGTGTTTCTCATTTTTATTTTTATTATTTTTTTGAGGTTTTCTTTTGTAACAGCTCTGGCTAGTCTTGAACTTTCTTTGTACAGGCTGGTTTTGACATTTTGACATCTACCCGCCTCTTCTGGGATTAAAGGTGTGCACCACCATGCCCAGCCCAAATTTACTCTTGAAACAGTAAAGTGCTTACTTCATAAAAATTTTCCCAGTGTCAAAGACTCAGCAATTTTTGCCACCTCAATTGTAAGAAAAAGTAAAGTGCTAAAATGAACTTTGGTTCAGATGTTTCTGACAGGATCTTGCTGTGTGACTTGAGACAAATTACTTAACTCCACTGGGCTTTAGTTTCCCAATCTATCCAATGAGATTAGCAATATTCACTTTTGTTGATGAGAATACTTTTGGTTGCATGAAACTGAAAATAATCCAAGTCAAAGCAATGGTAATTTTAGGTAATGTTTGATCTAACTTCTTAAGCCCCGATTTTCTTACTGCTTACTTCCAGGCTCCATCGCCAGCGTTGGCACTCATGTTGGAAGCACACTCTCTTAGATGTCTCCAATGCCTGCCAGCACATGATGGGACATCTACTCCATGAGAAGGAGGCTGTACCTGGGTGTTTCTGGTGAGTTCTTGAGATTTCATTGACAACTGCAGAGATATCTGTACTGTGACCCAGTTACTGTGCTCAGGGAGGAATCTACACTGTCTCCAAGCCAGTCAAGACCCATTCTTTTAGCTGAGGCAGGTCAGTGAGGACAAACTGCAAAGAAGATGTCTTCTCAGGCAATATTTTGACAAAAGGGAAGTGAATACAAGACAACGCACAGCAGGCACATGGCCACAGGAGACAATAGATTGAAATCTTTAGCATTTGGCATGTGGGAAACACCCGATTAATATCAGCTTTGTATAGTAGTTACTTTCCTTCCTCTTATAGAGACATGTTTTCACAAATGACATGCCTATAATGTAGACCAAGTTGAAAATATGACAAGCCGGGCCAGCATTCATTGCCAGCATGCCTCTGTAGGAAGAACGGGAAATCAGGAGAGCCTTTGTGCTGTCAGAAGCAGAGGCTGGTGATACAAAAACACTTGCCAAAGTCCATGCAGCCTTAGAACAGAAGCCATAATCTGCCCTCAACCCCCAGCCCTGCTGTCTGCTCCCCTTGACTGCTGGCCTCTCACTGGCTTTTCCTTTTTTTCAGGTTTCTGTATAGAGCAGGACTCAGCGACCAAGCTGACAATGATCTATGTCCCCGGGAGTCCCCGGGAAAGACTACAAACCTCTAGGTTAAGGGCAGAGGCTACACCTGGAAGCTTCCATTTGAGAAAACGCTGTCTGCTGCTCTGCCCCTGTGTGTTCCACTCTGCCACCACAGTCAGTCTCAAACCTGTCATAATGTGGGAAGCTGTCAATTAGGGAGGCCACTTCCAGCTGCGTTGTCTGTGTCCACTCTATAGCACTCCCGTCCCACTTCCCCTAAATGTGCCCATTAGGGAGGGAAGGTCCCTGTTGTAAGATTGCTCCCTGATGGAGGCAGGACACAGAACAGCCAAATTTATGTCAGAAAGCTGAAATCATTTATTGCTGACAGCAGTAATAATGGGGCCTCAAACATGACCTAGTTTATTGCTCTCAGTGCCTGGTCTGAGTTGATAAATTCCTTTTCAGAGGCCAAGTGGGCATGTGGGAATCCAGAGGGAAAGTTGGCACTAGGGCTATGGTGGCTCCAACCTCAGAGTGCTACAGAGAAAGGAGTGAGCTCAGGTATGCTCGTCATTACCCATTAACAGTCACTACCATTTGTTAAAGTGATGAGCTCTGGGATGTGCATTTTAAACACATTTTCTGTAATCTACAGTACCAGCAGGCAAAATAAATATTAGTCCTAGTCCAGTGATAAGACAACTAAAGGTGGAGCCTGGGGCTGTGGAGATAGCCTAGTGTTTGCCTGATGGATACTAGGGCTTGAGTAGAGTCCACAACTTATACACCCATGCACACAGATACACGCGCGCGCGTGTGCGCGCACATACACACACACACACACACACACACACACACACACACACACACACACACACACGCGCGCGCGCCCAGAGACAGTATTCATCCAAGATCAAACAGTTAGCCAATGAAGATGTCCAGTGTGGATGCAGTTCTGTCTGACTCCTGAGCCTTATCCCTCTCACACACTCATTATTCAGCATCTCATTGGATTTCTCTTAAGTTTCTTGCACGAGTTGGGTATTAAAGCCGTTTCCATGGTAGTTTGAGTTTCTGGGGTAGGGAGCCATGGGCGTGCTCTTCTGACAGGAGCCTGGAATGCTGCAGCGCTGAGGAGATGCATGTGCATGCTTGTGTGCGAATCTTAATTGCATCTATCACGCTGCACCCTGCATCTGTAGTAATACTTTACTAATTGTGGTCCTACATCTCTGCTGGCAGCCTGTGGTAATCCGAAGGCAATAGGCTAGAAAGAGACTAATGAGAATGATATCTTGATTGATGGGGCTGTTCTTTCTGGATTTCAAAGGACCTTGTTATGATGACAGCAGTCTGTTTTCACACCACACGTCCAAGGATGAGATATAAAAGTCCTGAAAACCTAAACCATTCAAGAACCTTAGAGGGCAAGCCCTAGAATTGAGCTATGTCTCAGACCCCGTGAAGCTCAGAGCCTCAGCTGCTCATGACATCTGAAAATGCCAGACATGGCTCTGAAATGTCCTGCCCTTCGCACGTATTCTTTGCTTACATGACCCCCTCCCCCTTTTCCAACGGAGCAATGGTGTATAGCAATGGTGCTCGTCTTTAGTAGTTCACTACTGGGTAATTCGGCCCCTAAGTGGCTCTCTCTTCTATGAACAGCTACACTCAGCCATATTTCCTTGCCCTGAAAATGACAGTGGGACAGCACGCATGGAATGAGTGTCCCGATTTCAGACTTCATCTGAGGTCCAGATCAAACCTCTTCATCAAGCTTTCTGTTTAAATTTCCTTCCTAAGCCATTTAATTCTTTTAACTTAGAACAACTCTAATACTTGTAACCTTACAACATTTAAATGCTGCTGTTGCTGCTGCTGCAAGTGTTAGTGCCCAGCGCCTGTACACTTTTAGGACTTTCCTGAGCACACACTGTGCCAAGAGTAGAATATAAATTTAGTGTTTAGGATTGGGAAGAGATAAACAGAGACACCAGGAAGGAGAAAGGCACAAGAAACAAACATCTCTTTCTCGGTTTCACAAAGAGGTGGCCTGTTCACCGGCTAAGAATTGGTGGAAAGTTCCAGAAAGACTGGAACTCCTCTGATATGATCACTCATATAAAACAAGTAGTTCTCTCATCAACAAAGGGCAATGTGTCTTCACAGAGAGGCTTTCCAATGCCATGTTCCTGTCAGGATGTTTTCTGAAAAATGCCAGCAGATAGTGTCCTACGCATGACCCACTTCCACCCCATGTATCTTGAATGGAGCCCAGAACTGGCTTCCCACACAGATGGTCTGACAACCTGGTGTGACAGAGAGGAAATGAGCTATTTTACAGAGTGTGTGAGAATTGAATGAAATGAACAAGGCATACTGTTCCAGAAGAGTGTCTTGTGATATCAATAGCCAGGAGCCCTTTCATCTTCTTTTTGCTTTTTGGTGACTTTGAAATGTCTCCCACTCAGCAGACACTCCAAAAAAGTCCTCTGATGCACTGAACAAAGGATGAGAAAGGGTGACAGTCATGCATGGAGTGTCACTCAGCATGTTGGGATCAGGGCTTATACGCAGCATCTATTCTTTCTGGGCAATTATAAATCAAAATATTATTCTTGTAAATATATTCTCCAACAAGACTCTTGAATATGCCAATTATCATGAGGCAGCCCATTGTTTTTGTAAGTTTGAAGAATCATGTCTATGCCTCTATGCAATGGTAACCCGATGAGCATCAAATATTCACTTTTCAACAGGTTACTTTTATCACTGACATCTAGCATTTTCCCATGAACAAATCCTCGGAGACAAATGAGGTGCTTTGGTGCTTTTCTGACAGTGTCTGTGCCCCTATCTGTCAGTCTGTTCCTACATCCATCTGTGTGTGTGTGTGTGTGTGTGTGTGTGTGTGTGTGTGTGTGTGTGTGCGTGCATGTGTGTGTGTGATCCATTTATCCTTCCAACATACCTTACTTGAGCACCTACTGTGTTGTCAGGCACTGTGCCAGGGAAGACACAATGACGAGCAAATCAGGCTTTAGGAAGAGTTAAAATTCACTTACACATAAAATTATAGTTGTAACAAGTGTTATGAAGTAGGGGTTCGAGGCTGCAAGAAAGACGAGGAGGGAAATTTGCTGAGTGTGGGGACTTAGAGGTAGTCTACTGAAAGCCATGAATGAGCTGAAAGGAAGGTGCTAAGGGCCGATACGCAGACAGCAGAGAATAGCGTGTGCAAGAGCAGAAGTTATTACTTGCCTGTGGCTTCCTATATTAGTAACTCTTCTGTTGTGATAAAGCCCCATGACCAAGGTGACTTATAGATGGAAGAGTCTATTTGGCTTTAAGAGTCCATCATGGTGGTGGGGGGGCATGGCAGTGAGCAGGCATAGAGGCTGAGGCAGGAAGCTAAAAGATCCATGTTCTTAACAGCAAGTGTGAGGCAGAGAACTACCTGCAAATAGGGTGAATTTAACCTTTCAAAGCCTCCCCTAAGTGATTTAATTCCTCCAGTAAGGCTGCACTTCTCTGTAACATCTGTAAACAGGTAAGTACCACTAACAAGGGATGACCAAGAGCTCAAATGTCCGAGTCTACAGGGGAGACAGTTGTCACTTAAACCACCACACCCTGTAAGAGATGATCAGACTTAAAATAATAAAAATGGTAGTGTACAGTTCTGTAGTTAAGAAATTGGAAACGTGTCCCACAGCAGAAAGATTAAAGTGTGGGGAGGCTGTGCTCTTTGTGAAGGCTGAGATGATAAATCTGCTCCTTGCCCTTTGTCATGCCTACAGGCTGTGCTATCCCCAAGACTCAGAGCATCTTCCTTGTTCCACTCCAATATCTGCTCCCACTATTGTATCCTCATCATTGCCTTCCTTTTTCCTAACCACCCTGCTTCTCTGTGACTTCATTGGTCCACAGGGACAATTCAGAATAATAGGCACACCTCAGTGTTCTTAATTCCATCTACAAAGTTAAATTTGACATGTAAGGCAATACATTTTAAGGTTGCAGAGACTAGAAGGGTGCAGGGCTCTGTCATAGTGGTGTCATGAGAGTTTGAACTAATGAAAACTATTGAAGATATAAGAAGTGTGGACTGGTCGGGCTAGCAGGTAATGCTGTAGAGCTCACAGAAGAGCAAATGGGAATTGTTCAGGTTTCAAGATCTTACCACTTTTGGTCACCTTTTTTTTTTTTCTTTTTACATTTAGGGAATTCTAAAACTTGACAGTAGCACATCTGTTTTCCTACCTCTGTTTATAACCAGGACATGGGCTTTACGGAAGCTTGGGTGATGAGAAGCTTCCACTGAGGGGACTTCCTGCTAGAGGAGAGCAAAGTGAGGCAGAATCTAATCTCCAGAGAACTCGACGGCAGGGCTATTGGCTCTGGAGCACAGCAGTGACAGAGGTGCTGGCTGCCTGAACCGGAGAGTCCATGTGAAAGGAAATAGATGTGAGGAGGTTGTCACAGGGAGCCTGACATAGGACTGGCTGGCCATTGTCTTGAATTTGGAGCTTCCTCATCAGTTGGTCATAGAATTTCTTTCAGCTATCCTCTAGTTAAACTCTACTACATTTGTTTCTTGCCTTGTTCAGTTGGAGTCTCCTCTGTCATTAGCCAGCAGGATTCTGCTGCCATAGGAAATCAGGCTTTGGAAAACCTTGTCACTCTTACCCCAAGGGTGATGGGAAGTTATTAAAGCATAGAAGTGCTAGGGAGGGTAATAGACTTAAATCCACTCAAAACACCTAATAGATGGAGAGAGGGAGAGGGAGAGAGAGAGAGAGAGAGAGAGAGAGAGAGAGAGAGAGAGAGAGAGAGAGACAGAGAGAGACAGAGAGAGAGAGAGACAGAGAGAGACAGAGAGAGAGAGAGACAGAGAGAGACAAGACAGAGGGAGACAGAGACAGAGAGATATAGAGAGATGGAGAGATAGAGAGACAGATATACATTTCTGATACCATGTTCACGGTTATAGTTGGTAAGAATATTTGTACTAATTGTAAGGAATCAGAGACAGATGGGCTAAGAGGTTTATATCAGTGCTTCAGAAGGAATACCTAGACATCATTTGCATGTTTGCAAACCACTCAACATAGCACACAATCATTACAGCCCTACCGTATTGAGTAGCTGAGGGAGACTTCTCGTCGCCTGAGCAAATGGCCCGTGATCTGCCAGTGCTGAGAGGCTCAGCATTTGGAAGCAACTACAAGCCATTTGTAGCACACAGTGTGCTAGGGAGCTCTGAGGACACGGGATGTCTTTACCATGTAATGTTTGGTCCTTTTGGTACACATTCTCACTTATATATCCTTATATGGTTTCCCTCTCTCTCTCCTTGGCCTCCTTGCTTGAGCCTGTTTGCTCTTAACACAATGTGTTGCTCTGAATTAACCAAGTGTGTGATGTGATATCTGATGTCCTGTTTTGGATGCAGTCCAGGCTGGACTCACCCTTTTATCAGTATAAATCATAGAAGCTGTATGGTCCCATGGCACCTTGTCACTCATCTGGTCTACTGGTGGGGAATTCCCTACCTATGAGAGACCATAGTTCAGTCATCTCTCAATTAAACTTAAAAAAAAAAACCAAAACAGATCTTTAGATTCTAGTTGGAGAGAAAGGGCATCTGATGCTAGAGAGGCGCTTGAGGCACAGGGAAACAGTTGGCTTGAATAAGGTCACAGATTAATTAGAACTGGGCTTAATTAAAGCTGCATGAGCATCTGGCCAGCTTTGCCAACAAAGGGGATCATCTGGGCATCTTTGAGCAGTCCCTTTCTCTGCTGGGCTCTCATTCTCTGGTTTGGATGTCTGATCCAGCTGCTGTGATGGACTCCTGTGCCTGAAAGCATTATTTCCAAGTCAATTATACAGGCTTTTCTGTGGCTGCTTAGTTAGGTTACAGCTTTGTTCTAATGAAGTCAAGGTCTCAGGCTCCAGCTCCATCCATGAGGAGTCTGCCCTGCAGCCTGGATTACGCTTTTCAAATATGGAAGGAAAATAAACTACTTAGATATGAAGAAAATCTCAGTGTGTTGGATGTGGGGAGGTCTCAGGTTTCACCTGTCTTCTTTCTTTCGTGGTTCAAGGTCCTGTTTGAGTGACAGGTACTCAGCAAACGCATTCTTGAAGGCGTCTGGGCAACACGATTTTGGGAATGAATTTGAGTACTGAGGACACCAACAGGGCATGCTACAAGGTGGCTGTATGTATCTTTTTCTTTTCCACCTGATTCCACATGAAGACAGCTGATAAACTTACTCATACTAATTTGCAGTGACCAGTAGTAGCTTGGAGTGTTATCTGTAAAAGTTCTTACATTTGTGACAGTGGTAAGATTTTTCTTTTTTTCTTTTTCTTTTCTTTTTTCTTTTTTTTTTTTTTTTTTGAATAGGCAATTTCCAACCTGAGTTGGGTAGCTACTCATGCCAGGATGTGTGAGATGAAGAGATTTCCCAGGATTTTTGCTACAAAGTGCTAACCAATCCAAGTCAAGCTGGGGGTGGGTGGGGTGGGAGAGCTAGTTACCACAATCTAGGGATTTTCCAGATAGATGAGTCTATGGGCAAAGAGTTTGATTGTAGTGGCAGTGCAAAGGGGAAGCTAGTCATGCAAAGCAGGGGTCGCTGTCTCTGAAGTAAATAGGTCAGCAGCTCTTGGAAAATGCTCGGTATTCTGAAGCTGCAGCTGAGGCTTTCCTCGGAAGGCCTCTCAAAGAATGAAGGGCAAAGAAATCAATAGGGAACCAGAACAGTATAGACGTTTGAGCGAGAGAGTTTGAAACCCGGTTCTACTAAGCAGGTGGCTGTTACTTGGGTGATACGAAAATGGACACTCCAGCCTGGAGCATGGAAGAAAAGGCACGGTTGGCAGAGTGGGAGAGCATTTGCTATTGCTTGTTTCCTCTCATAGTTTTCATCTCCTTGGGGAAGCAGGAGTCCAGTGTTAAGTGTCCTTACCTGGGAGGGTTTTGCTGTGAAGCAGGGGTTGTCTATAAAATGCCCACTTTGCTGCTGTCTGACTCTTACAGGTGTTGTCTAGTTGGTGTACTTAGGCTAAATGCCTCCAACTGAGTGGCAAGAAGAGTCTGGTGTTTCCTAAAAATTAGGAGGGGAATCTCAACATCAAGACCCAGAAGAGGTAACAAGACCTCAGAAGACAATGGCTACTTATCTACGCGGGAAGGTAAATCTAGTCTCCATTTATCCCATCCATCCCAAATACAAGATGAAGAGATAAACCTGCCTTTTCCTCATGCTGGCAAGACAAACCTCTTCTTGGTTACCAGGAAATCCCTGTGTCTCAGGCCACCCATTCTTGTCATGATTCTAACTGACCACATCCTCCTTTATAGTGCATGCTCTCCTGCATCTTCAGCTCCCACTTCTGTTACACTTTGAGACCCTCAGTCATTAGCCAGGATTCCTCTATCATCAACACTCCTGTCAGTGCTATATTTTTACTCTTGAAGAAACAAGCTATCCCCTGAGGATATCACAGTCCCCAGAATTTTTATGTGATGCTTGCTTTTCTCAAAAAAAATCAGAGAGAGTCTTTCATATTTACATCTGTAACTTCCAAACTGTTCTTTTTCTCTAAACCTTAAAAATCAAAACAATGCTTAAAAAACCCACAGTTTCCCCCCTCTTCTAGTCCTGAAATCATAGAATAGAGAATTTCTAACCTATATTATTAGGTTTAAGAAAGCCAGACTAGGAAACAGAACATACAAATTCTTTCTTTAAGGACATTAGGAGACATATGTAACTCCAAATTACAAGGAAGGAAGGGACGCCAAATTTAGCAGAAGTCAGCTTGAATCCTTCCTCACATAGAGGTTATAAAAGGCCATGGAAAGCCAGGAAGGCTCGTGGAATGGTTATCTGGTCTGTGACATGCCTTTGGAACGAAGCTTCTTTGATCTAGATTTATGTTCAAGTGCACCTAACAGAACGTCATAGAGAAGAGAAGTTTCTTTCTCTGTCACGTGGACAGTCTGGAGGTCTGGAGGTTTACCTTACCGGCTAGTTCTACTGTTATTTAGATAGGAAGTTTTCTGCTTCTTGTCATCACTATTTTGGTGCATGGTTGCCCTCCAAAGAGCGAACTCCTGGGATGTGGAACAGTCAGAGGGTGGATGTGTATGTGTGTGTGGGTAGGGGAGAATAAATTCTGGAGTGTAAAAATAAATAAAGAAAAAATAAAAAAAAAGACTTTGCTAGAACACAAATCATGAAATCCATAGTCCAAGTAGTCATGAAGATAATCTGTAGGCTTATAGATTCTTTTATAGAGATCTCCCACAATACCTTCCCAATGATATTTGTTAAGACTCTGATTATATGCTCACAATAGCCACAGTGAAGCCCAGGAAAAGTAATATTTTGGTAGTTTATGTTATTATCCCTAATACAATAATGTTCTGATGTGAGAACAAAGGAGAATGAAGGTTAGTAGTAGCTAATGAACTTGCTCTTACTCCTGAGAGCTACTTGTAGGAAATGTGCTTTGTCTTCTGGAAGAGAGAAAGGTGGGTAAGATGGGTTTGAGAAATAACACACAAGGCACGTCCTCAGGGAACACACTGTATGAGACAAGGTACAAAAGGGAGATTATATGTTGTGAAAAGTCCAGGAAGCTGTTGTTACTGTTGTCTGGAGCAAGACAAGTTAGAAAAGAAATAACCTCTCACAACTTTATATAAAGAGGGTTTCTTCTAGGTTCTTGGTGAGTCCCTTAGATATTTCCTAGAAGTATTTATTCAAATGTGAGCCATTTAACCCATGAACCATGATTAAAAGACTCCTATATCTTTGCACTAAATGAAAAATTGGGGAAAAAGACTGAAGAACTAGAAGTAGATAAAGAATTCTCACGAGAAAAGTCTTGCCGTGGAGACATAATAACCATGTTCCAACTTGAATTATTGGTGAAACATTATCAGAACAATGCTTGTTACGTCCAATGGAGCACAGGATCTGTGAGGTCCAGGAGAGGCTCCCTGAGCCCAAGGGAGAGGCAGAGCTGCAAGGACAAAAGGGTAGCTGTGGGGTGAGCACAGAGCTGTCGTGGACACACTGCTGAAAAGAAGGCAAGAGAAAGCCCAACGTCAATGCCCGTGAGCACGTTTAAAATGATAAGGACCAGCTGCCATACAAAAGGAAGACATGGCTAGTCCAACAGACTCAGAATTAGTGTTGCTCAACAATGAACCCAAATTAAGACTTTAACCCATATTTAAAAACAGAACTAGGACCAAACCCAGACACTATTGTGGATGCCAAGAAATGCTTGCTGACAGGAGCCTGTTATAGCTGTCTCCTGAGAGGCTCTGCTAGAGCCTGACAGATACAGAGGTGGATGCTTGCAGCCAACCATTAGACTGAGCACGGGGTCCCCAATGGAGGAGCTAGAGAAAGGGCTGAAGGAGCTTAAGGGGTTTGCAACCCCATAGGAAGAACAAAAAATATCAATCAACCAGACCTCCACCCCAGAGCTCCCAGGGACTAAACCACAAACCAAAGAGTACACATGGAGGGACCCATGGCTCCAGCTGCATATGTAGCAGTAAATGGCCTTGTCAGACATCAATGGGAGGAGAGGCCCTGGGTCCTGTGAAGGCTTGATGCCCCACTGTATGGGAATGCCAGGATGGGGAAGTGGGAGTGGGTGGGTGAGGGAGCACCCTCATAGAAGCAGGGGGAGGGGGATCCGATAGGAGGTTTTCAGAGGGGGAAACCAGGAAAGGGGATAACATTTGAAATGTAAATAAAGAAAGTATCTAATAAAAGAATTCAAAAAACATAACGAGGAAGGCTTCTTTTGCAGAAATAAAATGAGTTTATAGATAGAAAAAGTCATAAATCCTTTGAAAAAATTTCCCGAGTACAGAAAAGCAAGGGGTATATTAAATATGATAGGCTGTACTTTATGTATCAATACATATATGTGTGTGTGTCTGTGTGTGTGTGTGTGTGTAGCAGCAATTAATCAAAAGAGAGGTCATGAATTTAAAAGAGCAATGAGGGGTATATGGGAAGTTTTGGTGGGAGGAAAGGGGGGATGATATAATTATATTATAATCTCAAAAAATAAAAATATTTTATAAAGTTTTAAAGCATTTATTTTTATATGCACTGAATATTAGTAAAATTGCCTCTAAGAACCAGTAATAATGTTTTACTCAAGTATCTATATCTTTTCTCAACAGAGTCTGCTAATTACCTGCTAAGCATCCATTCTTCCATCTCAAAATACAGAATTCTGATTTTCCAGTACTGCTGTCTGTCAGGAGCCTGGTTGATAAGAGGCTTTCTCAGAGGCCCTAATGAAAGGACATAGAGAATGCCAGTTCTGTGTCCTTGCCCAGGGACAGGCTTGGCAAGGTCCAGTCTGGGCCTGGGCACAAGACCTCAAAGGAGTTACAGTTTTGGTTCCTAGGAAACTGGCTTTTACCTCTACAGACTGGAATTATTGTGTGTTTGATCTGTGGTGCACTTGAGATATCCTGCATTCCTTGCTTTTCCAACATTTATTATTATTATTGAAATATTTTATTTATTTATTTTCCAAAAGTTGATCCCCTTCCACTCTCTCTTTCCAGAGTTCTTCACTCCATCCCTGAGAGGGTGCTCCCTCACCTGCCCACCCACCCCCACTTCAACCCCACCAGTACCCTCTTCCCTGGGGCATCAAGTTTCCACAGGATTAAGTGTATCCTCTCCCACTGAGGCCTTACAAGGCAGTCCTCTTCAACACATGTGCCCAAAACCATGAACCAGCCCATGGGTCTAAGTACCTGCATTTCTCTCAGTCAGTTGCTGGTAGAGTCTCTCTGAAGAAAGCCATGCCAGGCTCCTATCTGCACACACAGTATGGCTTCAGTAATAGTGTCAGGATTTGGTGTGCATGCATGGGACGGATCCCAAGTTGGACAGGTCACTGAGTGGCCTTTCTTTCAGTTTCTGTTCCATATTTGTTCCTGCATTCCTTTTAGACAGGAACAATTCTGGGTTAAAAATTTTGTGGATGGGCAGGTGACCTCCTGCCTTAACTAGGGGCCATGTCTATCTACTGGAGGTGGTCTCTTCTGGTTCCATCTCTCCACTGTTGGGCATTTTGGCTAATGTTATCCTGATTGAGTCCTGGTAGCCTTTCACATCCCAGGTCTCTGGGACTTTCTAGAGGTTTCCCCTTTCCCCCACCCCTGCATATTTCGATTCATTCTCCTGGTCCTCTGGGTGTCCCTCCTGTCTCTCCCCATACCTAATCCCACCTCTTATTTTCCACTCTCTCACCAAGTTTCCTCCTTCCCTCTGCCTCCCGTTATTATTTTGTTCCCCTTCTAAGTGGGTTTCAGGTATCCACACTTGGGTCTTCCTTCTTGTTAAGCTTCCTAGGGTCTGTGAGTTGTATCATGGGTATTCTGAACTTTTTGGCTAATCAGTGAGTATATACCGTGAATGTCCCTTTGAGTCAGGGTTACCTCACTTAGGATGATATTTTCTAGTCCATCCATTTGTCTGCAAAATTTATGATATCCTCATTTTTAATAGCTGAATAGTATTCCATTGTGTAAATGAACCACATTTTCTGTATCCATTCTTTGGTTGAGGGACATTTGCTGTTTCCAGCTTCTGGCTATTACAAATAAGGCTACTATAAACATGGTTATCCCGAGCTAGTATCTCGCCAGCAAGAATTCACTCGGACAACCGGATTCTTCTATGGCAAAGCTTTATTGCTTCATCTGAAGGAAGACCCCGAACAAGGAAAATGGTGCCGCCTATATACCCCTCCGTGTGACATGTCAGCTCCTGATTAGCTGCTCACTCATCACCCCACTACTACGCCCCGGGATGGGCAGTGACTTGGCACGAATTTACTCTTGCACCTGCGCACATTACTTGTTTACCAGTTAGGCACAGTAGAGGCTCATGATGGCGATTGCTCACGGCTCTCCACACATGGTGGAACATGCATCCTTGCGGTATGGTAGAATATCTTTTGGGTATATTTTTACTAGTGGTATAGCTGGGTCTTCAGGTAGAGCTATTTCAAATTTTCTGAGGAACCAACTGCCACATTGATTTCCAGAGTGGTTGTACCAGTTTGCCATCCCACCAGTAATAGAGCAGTGTTTCTCTTTCTCCACATCCTTGCCAGCATGTACTGTCACTTGAGTGTTTTATTTTGGCCATTCTGACTGGTGTAAGGTAGAAATCTCAGGGTCATTTTGATTTGAATTTCTCTGATGATTAATGTCTTAGTCAGGGTTTCTATTCCTGCACAAACATCATGACTAAGAGGCAAGTTGGGGAGGAAAGGGTTTATTCAGCTTACACTTCTGTACTGCTGTTCATCACCAAGGGAAGTCAGGACTGGAACTCAAGCAGGTCAGGAAGCAGGAGCTGATGCAGAGGCCACGGAGGGATGTTACTTACTGGCTTGTTTCCCCTGGCTTGCTCAGCCTGCTCCTTTCTCTGTGATAACTCTAGCCTGTGTCAAGTTGACACAAAACCCGCCAGTACAATTAAGGATGTTGAAAATTTATTTAAGTGTTTCTGAACCATTCGAGATTCCTCTGTTGGGAATTCTCTATTTAGCTCTGTACCCTGTTTTTTAAATTGGGTTATTTGCTTTTTAAGAGTCTAACTTCTTGAGTTCTTTGTATATTTTTGATAGTATTCCTCTATTGGATGTAGGTTGTCTTAGTCAGGGTTTCTATTCCTGGACAAAACATCATGACCAAGAAACAAGTTGGGGAGGAAAGGGTTTATTCAGCTTATAGTTCCATACTGCTGTTCATCACCAAGGAAATCAGGACTGGAATTCAAGCAGGTCAGGAAGCAGGAGCTGATGCAGAGCCATGGAGGGATGTTCTTTACTGGCTTGCTTACCCTGACTTGCTCAGCCTGCTCTCTTATAGAACCAAGACTACCAGCCCAGAGATGGCACCACTTACAAGGGGACCTCCCCTCTTGATCACTAATCGAGAAAATGCCTTGCAGCTGGATCTCGTGGAGGCATTTCCCCAACTGAAGCTCCTTTCTCTGTGATAACTCCAGCCTGTGTCAAGTTGACACAAAACTAGCCAGTACAAGGGTTAATGAAAATTTTTTCTCAATCTGTAGGTTTGTGCAACATTGAGTAGGTTCATGCAACATTGTTTGAGTAGCTTCTGCTGACTTTGCCCTATTATATGATAGTTCTTTGCTGACATTGTCCCATTTTTCAACTGCAAGCTTTATATAAAATGCTATATTTTTTAATAGGCTTGCTTGCAAGAGTCATCAGCTTGTGTAAGACCTCCCAATCCCAAACTTCCCTATCTTTATTTCCTTATCTCCTGGTCCTTCCTCTTGGGACTTTGTCACTCAAGAACAATCTCTTGGTCCAGTGCTGTTGTTCTGCTGTTCACTTCCTTTCATTTGTTCTTAACTGAGAGATGTCCCTCCTGGGACCTCTGGGACATTTGACAATGTCTGGAGAAGTTTTGTTGTCACAATAGGTAATGAGATGTTAGGTTCTACATAAACATCCAATGATACAAAGGTTGGCCCCCTCATCAAGGAATGATTTGGCCCCAAGTTCATAATGTTCAAGTTAAAAAAAAAACCCACCTATGGCTTCAATTAGGAGCAGTAGACTTCACCAGAAATAATATGTAGACATTCTATGGTGTGGATGTGAGGTCTGAGTTAATCAGCAATCTTGGGCCATAAGGATAAGCATTACAGTCTAGTAGTGGAGTCCACTTAATAGTGGGAAGGGAAATGAAGCATAGGGCCCTGGGTCTTGACAAACTTCCTTCTTTATTGTACTCACTAATTTGCTGAGTATCTTTGCTTGTCTATGCTGGATGCTGGGCTTTGCAGGCAACTGTGAGGTTTCCCCTTCACTCTGAGTGAGATGAGCAAGCACTGCAGAGCGGAGTCCATCTGACTTAGCACTGTGATGATCACCCCTGCTGCTGGTGTGAGCTTCACTGGGTTCTGGAAGGGGAAGTCATGTAACCTATGATGGCCGTTCAGACTAAAGCAATACTGTGACAGAGGGGGTACAGTTGTCTAATTTTGGTGGATCTCAGGTAGTTGACTTATTGAAAGATTTGGTATATGGTCTTAAGTATTGATAGGAGTGAGAGGTAGCAGCAGGGTTTTGATCAGAGCAAAGGAAACACGGGGTTACGTTGTACGAACAGAGGAAGCTGTAACAGACAAGGTTAGACTTGGGAAAATTTTGCTGTAGATGATTTTTATAATTATTAACCAGGTGGGTATAAGTTAGAGTGGTTAAAATATCATTTTTTTTTTGGTAATCTATGAAAATATCACAATTTAAGCTGAGAATGGGGACTCATGCCTTTAATTTTATCCTTGGGAGGCAGAGGCAGGCAGATCTCTATGAGTCTGAGGCCAGTTTTATTTGCAAAGTGAGTTCCAGGGCAGCCAGGGCTGTTACACATGGGACTCCCGTATTAAGAAATATACCTAATGTAATTGACCATCTAGTCACATATTCTATTTTTTTTTTCTTCCCTGGTTTTAGTGTAGTGGATCAATCCCAAGTCTTCAAATAGTGAATGCTTATACTGAGCTTCACTCATAGTCTACCCATGTCTTTGGGATAGTGCATTTCCCTTCTTTAAAACCATTAACAATTTGAACTAATGATTATAGAAGATAGTCATACAATCACTTTAATATACAAGTACAAATTAAAATAAGATTATCTATAAATATAGATATGTGAAAACATGCTTGGTTTCCCAAATTTATAAATCTCAATATATTTTAATTAAAAGTGAGACAATATACAACCATACTGGAAAAAAAAAAGGAATAAAATAAAACAAAAGTCAAATTATGAGTCAACTTGTATAGAATTTTGGGCTGTGTTTATATATGCTGGCTCAGAAGTGTGTTTTTGTCTCTTGAATGCAGAATGGATCATATCATCAATGCCATTATGTGTGTAGAGAGGTTTCTTCGCTGTGAACCAGTATATCATTAGCATTGCCTTCTTTTCCAGTGTGAGGACACACTTCCATATCTTTCTCAAATTTGAGAGCGAGTGAGAAGGCTGCATCTGTGGACAGAAGCCTAGTTTGGTTCTGTCGGTTGAACTGCCTCAGGGTGGGCCTGCTCTCTGCTTGGCAAATCCCATCAAGTCATGTTCAATTGGTGAAAAAGTGAGTGGCACTGGATTCATTTCAAATACTTTGTTTTCTGGCTGCATGCAAATGCTTCTGCTTTTTAAATTCTTCCTCAGCTTTATTTCTAGTATCTAAACCTATCTTTATTGAATATAGAACTTATATAGAAAAATGCACAGATAGTGAATATTGACCAAGAGAATATACAAATACAAGCATTATCCAACTCAAAAGCATAGCATTATTTACTAGGCTTCCAGAAGCTTCCATCATGGGCCTCCTGTCATTGTTTTCCCTAAGAACACAACTGCCATCCTGATATCAGAGTACATTTTGCTACTGCATTATGTTATTAAGGGGTATTTGAGATTTTGTTTGTTCTGATAGCCATGAATAAGTTCCCCACGGCTGTTCCTGTTCATATCTTTTGTCTCTCTGTGTGCTCATATGTGTCTACTGTGTATATGTATGTGTGTGCAGAAGCCAGAAGTTAACCTTGGGTATTATTTGTCTTCTGCCTTTTATCTTTTATGAGATAAAGAGCTGAACAATTTGGCTAGGCTCACCAGAGAGCCCCAGGGGCAGGTCTGTCTCATCTCCTTAGTGCTGGCATTACATGTGCGCATCATCTTCCAGGCTTTGTATGTGGATTCTTGGGGTTGAAAACAGGTCCATGTGCCTGCAAGGTAAGCACTGTATTAACTTAGATATCTTCACAGCCCCCTGTTAAGATCATTCGATGAACATTTGTATTCCTTTTGTCGTTTGCATATCTACCTGGAGATCAAATTCCTAGGTCAGATGATATCTTTGTGTTCACTTGTGTGAGATACAGTCAGATTCTTGAAGGAGATTGACTCAATATATTCTCTTACTAATAGTGTGAGACTTCTGGATGTCTACATGTTCTCCATTTTCTGCGTATTGTAGTTGAATTACATTGTGTTTCTAATTTCCATTTTAGTAAAAAATGTATATTCACATATACATGTATATATGCATGTACATTAGCCATTTGGCTATATTCTTTGTTGATGCACATTGTTGCTGGGAGTGATTTGAGCTGTATTGACCTGGCCCAAGAGATTTCAAAGGAGAAGAATTTCAGAATGTGGTATAAAGACTGGTTTTGTGGTATATTGGTGAAGAATGTGGCCACTTTTTGCCCTTGTCTGAAAAGTTTCCCCGAGGCTAAGGTGAAGAGACTTGGATTAATTGCATTGACAAAACAAGTTTCAAAAAAGCCCAGCAGAGACTTTGTTCTTTGGTTAAGTCTTATGAAGAGAAGTTTGAACAAGCATAGCAAGCTTAGAAAGGAAAAATATAAAATGTATGGTTCGAGTATTAAAGGCATACCAGGAAGTGAAATGGAGCAAAATCCTGTGTTCTAGGAAATAACAGATTAAGGGAGTGGGACCTTGGGGCAAGATCCTACTCAGCTAAATTAAATCCAGTGCACTTAGTTTGGCCTGTTTTGCAATCAGGTATTTGTCTGTTTCTTGTATTATTACATAATGTTGATATGAGTCTTTTGCAAGATATTTATACTTTACATATTTTCCCATTATATGGCATGCATGCATTTGGATGAGCAGAACTTGAAGGTCTTAATGACATTACATTTATCACTCTCTCCTGTGTGTAGCACAGTTTTGTTCTGTTTAGGGTTCATATGTTTATATGTTTATCTTGAGTTTGAAAAGGTTCTGATCTCTGTTTTCCTTTCAAGATGTGCTTCCTGTTTTTTCTTTTTTTTCTTCATTTGCAACACAGCTGAAACTCAGTGTTGGGGATTCAGTCTAGGGCCTTATGCTTATAAAAGATCTACTCTATCAGGAGTTTCAATGACAGCTATGCAATTGATTTTTATATATAATGTGTTATGTTTAATTTTTTATGGTGCTGTGGATTGAACCAAGTGCCTTTTACATTCTAGGAAAACACTTGGGCTTAGCTGCACATCGATTCTCTTGCTCTTTTTTTTATAGGGGCATAGATAGACGACTTAGACTTGTGTGTTGAAATGACCACATGCTTTTCTTACTGCAGCATGGTACCAACTTTGTTGTAAACTTATTATTGTTGCCATGGAGTCAGCATTCCTTATTTAACACCTCTGTCCTTGCTCCGATAAGCCACTGTTGATCACTCTCTCCTCATAAATGTCGTGGTGTGATAAGTCTTCTGTTTATAGGTGTAAAGTCTTCTCACTTTTTCTTTTCACTGTTTTCTTTGGCTATTCTCAACCTTAGTTTTTCTTGCAAATAAAAACATTAGATGGGGAACATCAAAAAATGTTGCTAAGATCAGGCGTTGATATAGCCTGCATTGAGTCTTGAAATCAATTTTGGAAAATTGCTAATTTACATTATTGAGAAACACAATATTCACTGATTTTATTTAGGTCTTATCAAACTTCTCTCAATATTAGCAGTTTCCTCTGCAGAAACTCATTTGCCTTCTGTCACATCTATGGAATATGATTTTTTTCATACTACAGTAAGTAGTGTGTATTTGGGAATATTATTTGATTTTCTTGGTCTAGTTTCTAGTCTACATGCTGTAGTCTTAGAGTGTGAGGAATGATCTATCCATTTCTTCTATATTGGAAGAAAGGAAAGGTGAGGAAGGGAGGCAGAAAGCAATTTACCCTACAAGGTAAAATCTACAGTTATGTAGAAAATGGACTGGCTGAGGCAGGCTCCTGGGAGGGCACTTGAAACATTACCATGGAGATGACAGTCTACAAAGTCCCTGTGTTAGTGACTGTGTTATTGTGACCATGTCATTTAATATGGCTTGCTGAACATAGACAAAGAACTTTTTTTTTTTTGACAGAGAACTTTTTTTAAAAGCACATTTTAATTAATAACCAGCTCCCATTTCTTTGTGTTTTGGCTGAGTTTTTTTTAATGCTTTTGATTTTTCTTGCTGTCTGAATTCTTCCATACCACATTCATAATGAGATTTTCACTGCCAATAAGGTCATTTCAACTTCAGAGACAACTGTTTCCAACCTGCCACAGAAACCAGCACCCTTCTCTGCATCACACAGAGAACCTTTAAGAAGCAGAGAGTTCTCACCCTCTTCTCTCCTTCTTGTCTCCAGCCAGTTAATTATTCTTAAGCTGTCAACTAAAAATGGCAGTACGCAGTAATTTGCTTTGTGAATACAAACTTCAGGAGATGTTCCTACTTGTTCCTCAGCTGGATGGCTTGCACAGATGTGACCTGTCATGGGATAATCAGGATGGTTAGGCAAGTTCCTAAAATATGTGAGATGCTGCTAGGGAAATGGTGTAGTAGGGGTTTCTTATATTACTGAGTCAGGTCTGTTATCATATACATGTTAATTTCCTTCCTAGCATCTAATCACTCTTTGCCTTATGAGAGAATTCACATTCTCATCTAGGGCATCTCTTCCCTTCAGTCACTCTTACCCATGGGCTTTGGATGGGGCTTTGTATGTAGCTCTATGGGGCAGGCAAGAAGTGGTTTGTCCAGACAGAGATCTGTGTTCTCTTTATCGATGTCATTTATGATGGTGCCCTAGGACATTTTGTGTTTTTTTAACAGAATATTTGAAAATTGACAAATTATAAGGAAAAAAATTAGTTGTCTCATGATTCTAAAGGCTGAAAAGTTTAAAGACTATCAAAATACAAGAATCTGTGAAGACCCTTCCTTCTGTGTGGTGGGAAGCAGAAAAAAGGATGGAAGAGGGAGGAAGAGTAGGAGAGGGAGAAGGGAAGGGAGAAAGAAAGGACATAGAGATTAGAAATTCTTTTAATTTGGCCCTTTTTGAGCAACCCATTTCTGTGAAAATAAACCACAAATTGACTTCTTCTATAAAAGAATCAATCAATTAATGAGGGCAAACCCCTCAGGAGCCATTTTGATTTTGAGCAGGGTCTTTCACTACATCCCGAGGTTCATTAACTTGGCTGCTAAGTGGCCAGCAAGATCCAGAATTCTGCGCCTGCCTCCTCAGTGCTGAGATTATATGTATGCATGCGTAGCTGTTTATGTGAGTCTGCGAGACTAAGTTCAGGTTCTTATGCTGTGCAGCAAGCAGGCATTTTATTGACTTGGGCTGTCTTTTTGACCATTTCCCAGTGCAGCTAAATATGATGTTGGACAGGTATCTTTATCAGAGTGGATCTTAGATTTCTAACCATAAAAATAAGACAAATAATGCTTGCCCCCCTTGGCATCTGTGATATCATAAAAATGATATCAATGTGTTAAAATTTCAAATAAATGTAACATCTGTATTATTATCTTTCACAAAGGAGGTTATGGAATGATTTTGAGCATTTCTGTGTTACTAACTCTAAATAAAATGTTAAATACATTTATAGAACATTACTTAAATGTTTATAGTTTTAATCTAGGTAGTCGCACACTTTACCAAAAGCAGACTTAATTTGCTAGGTTTTGATTTGCCAAAATTTGTCAAATAAGATAGAGAAAGTCTATAAAAATAAAAAGAAAATTATGTGTATATGTAGTTTACCTTTTTGTGTGGACACTACATGTGTAGAGTACCCACAGAGGCCAGAAGAGAACACCATATTATATGATACTGTAGTTGCAGATGGTTGTGAGTTGCCAGGTGGATGCTGGGAACCAACCATAGATCCTTTGCAAAAGTTCATAAATACTGAGCCATCCATCTGGCTGCTTTTATTTATTCTTTGGAAATTTCAAACAGGTAAACACTATGTCTTGATAATACCATCCCTTATTACATCCCTCATTACTCCTCCTACGCATACCCTGACATGTCTACCAGGCTTATAATTTTAATAACATGCTAAGGATCTGGTATGCAGGTACCTATTTGTTATCCTATCATTTATGAATTGTTTTAAGTCAAGGGCTATGTACTGATGCCTTGTCTCAATACCCCCAAACTACTCTTTCAAAGATACATAAAAGGCAGGCTTCTCATCAAATTAATTATCCACCTAGAATAAAATAATTGAAAAACTAACAGTAATTTTAATGGGTTCTACCCTACTCAGCATCTTTCTTTCCCAAACTCCCACTGAATTTTATTTTGGTTTAATGTCTGTCCCACCCATGGCTCCAGGAGAGACTCTAATATTCTCAAGATGACAGCTATTAGTCCATGGATGGACATGTATTCTGATTTAAGAAGGCTCCTTTAGGTTGAAGGGGAACTATCCTTTCCCACCTACCAAATGTGGGCAGGTAGTATTAATTGCATTTGTTGCTTACAGCCATGAGGCTGCACAGTGGAAGCAGCTCTCGGGGAGGTTGGAGGTGAGGTGGAGCAGAGGTCAATGACAGCCTGGACCCAGGCTTAGCTGATATTAACTCTTTGCGTTTTGGATTAAAGGCATTTCTGCATTGCCTTTCAATCTACATTTTCCATTACTTGAAGCCAATGATATTTTCAGCGACAGCACATATTTTACAGAGTTTTCTGGGAATCCTCGAGATAAAATTACAGCAAAACCTATGTCTTACAGGACTGTGTTCTCATCTTCATTACTCTGGATTTACACGACTTTCTCTTCCTTAGGGAGACCAAAAAGAACAAGTTATTAATTACTTGGGTTCAGAATCAAGTGAGGATCAATCATCAGTGTATGACTATGCCAGTCTGTTAATGTCATTAAAAACTTAATGTATTTGAGGGTGGCCATGGACAGTCAGACTGCAAGTTCCAGGAAACAGGCTTGTCAGAATTATGAATTGAAAATCAGGGGTATCTGGCCAAATTTCAATTTTAGAGTGATAGTCTTTTAGTATAAGACTTGCTTCTACTAAATGGTGTTTGTTTATTTGAAGTTCTATAGGTATATTAATTATGAAAGAATTTTTATAACATCACAAAAAACAGATTAGTACATTAAGCAGGGAAAGTTTTTTTTTCCCTTCAACCTTGTAGGCCTGAATGTATTGATGGTAAAATACACAACATAATTAAGTTTAAAAATCTTATATTAAAAAGGCTTACTACAAATTTATGATAATTTTTCTGATGAGCCTTTTAGGTATTGAAGCATGGAGACTTTCATAATATTTCACACGTTTCAAAACAAAATAACCTTCCCTTTATACTTGGGCAAATATACCAGAGCTTGGACAATTCCTCTGTTGCTTCTTCCCAAACAAGTGTAGGTATGAGCTAAATTGGTTGCTGTGTGTTGAAATTCTGTCAGGGAATTCATGATCTGTTAGCAAGTGCAGAGGGAATGGTTTGGCTGCAGGCAGAGACAGGCTAGAACCAGGGCACAGACAGGAAGTTGGGCAGAACACTCAGGGAATGAAAAGGGTAAGTTCTGGGTCATTGCTACAAATCTGGCTAAAACATTCAGGTGACTGAATGCCTTTTTAGGTAATTCATGAAGAATGTGAGTTATTCATGCCTTAGACATGGCATAAGATAGGAAGCAAGAAACTAGAGTTCCCAGTATGGTTCCTTTCTTTCTTAGAATAGCAGATTCCCCAGTATATCATTCCTTGTTGAAGAGTTTTAAGTCAGCTGACACACAAAAACGTGCCCAGAGAATGTGAGTGGGGTTCACAGCAAGGTTGACCTCCTGCCTGTCACTCCCATAAGAACCATGGGCCGTTGTTAGGACTGTGCATGTCTATCCTTACCAGAGGACAGCAGGGCAGAGGGATGCAGCAATACAGGAGTCACTTGGGAAGCTTGCATTATGGAAGAAATGCTGAGTAGGATGATGGTCAGAAGGCAAATCCTTCACCTGGAGCTGCCAGCCTGGGTGTGGCATAGGCAGTGCTTCCTGTTTCTGGGACCCAAAGGAAGGAGACAGCAGCCCATTACTGTTTCTGTCTCTGCTTATCCCTGATGGGATGCCATTTGAACCAGTGTCTCTATAAAAGGGAGCTGCGGAGTGAACAGGCAAAGAGGCATCTTCCTCTCCAGTTGGGCCAAGGTTCTTTTTGTACTTTTTAAAAAATTCACTTTAAATCCTGATCACTGCACTCCCTCTTAGTCACCTCCTACCACAATCTTGTCCTCCACCCTCTCAGAAGAGAAAAGAAATGGTTGGACTGAGCTGCACATCTGCTACATATGTGTGGGGGGGCCTAGGTCCAGCCTGTGGATGCTTCTTGTTTGGTGGTTTGGTCTCTAAGATCCCCAAAGTTCCAGATTAGTTGACTGTGTTGGTCTTCCTGTGGAGTTCTTATATCCTTTGGGGCACTCAATCCTTTTCCCAACTCTTCCATAAGCGTCCCAAGATCCATTCACTGTTTGGCTGTGAGTGTTTGCATCTGTCTGAGTCAGCTGCTGGGTGGAGGCTCTCAGAAGACAGCCTTGCTAGACCCATGTCTCTAAGCATAATAGTATTGTTAATAGTGTTCAGTGATTGGTGTTTGCCCATGGGATGGTTTTAGAGTTAGGCCTGTTAGTGCTTGGCTATTCACCCAGTCTCTGCTCTATCCCTTGTCCCTGCATTTCTTGTAGACAGGTTAAATTTTGGATCAAAGGTTGATGGGTGGATTGGTGTCCCTATCACTCCACTGGGGTTCCTGACTGGCTACAGGAGGTGGCCTTTTCAGGTTTCATATCCCCAATGCTGTGAGTAACAGCTAAGGTCACCACCATTGATTCTTGGGCACCTCCCCTATCCCAGGTCTTTGGAACATCCTTGAGATGCCTCCCACCTCTCCACCCCCACAGGTTGCAGATTTCCATTCATTCTCATAGGGGCCAAGGTTCTTAGCAATAAATCTCTACAGAAGTTCCAAATTACCCATGGAAAACTTGCTACATACTCTCAAGGGTCCCATACCAGCCTCGGAGAAAGGATTAAGCACTAAAATAACAAGCAGTTATCTTTGATAGCCAAAGAGTCAAATCTACTGAACTCCGGACTCCTCAGCACACTGCATCCTTGAGTCTCTTTACCAACTGACATTTTTTTAAAATTCCCTTTACAGATAAATGTGAATGAGTCTCCGATGATTCCCGGGAGACTTGGCCAGTCATTTTGAATCTTTGCATGACCTTTCTCCTGCTTGTGGTCTACAGCCAAGTTGGTTTCTACAAGATGGATGGCATGTCTGTCGCCCTTAATATAGAATCAAGGGATTTCAAAGAGCATAAAACTTTCACAAATATACTTAGAAAAATAGTTCAGCGGCACAGACTCATGGAGTTGGGAGGGAAATCTCTGAGTAGAGCTCTTTGTGTACATGTTCGCATTTAATCATAAGTGATGGCCACCTTCAGTGAAAGTCTGCTTTCACACTGTGCCGTACCTGCTGGCATCTTTTTATGTGTCTGCAACCTCTGCTAAACTGGCAGCTAGTGGAGGACCACACTTGGTCTCCCTCATCTTTGTGTCCTAGACTTCAGTACAATTTTATTTCCTGGAGCTAAATTTCCTCATAAGGATAATAAAGATGCAGAGCTGGAGAATCTCCAGACGAAAGCATGGGGCTGCGGAGGTTGTGTCTTATTTGTAGGTCTGGCATGTGGGGAAGGCACATGTGGTCTTTTTGGCACTGTGAGGATGAGTATAAATAAATGGAAGTTATGGTTGCAGGGATTTGAAACTAAATTTTGTTTGCTGCTGCAGTAATCTATAGAATAAAGATTGAAATCCAGTTGGCATCTGATAAATATTTATTGTTTGCAAGAATGCACTCATTATCCAGTACCTTTGGGCTTTGTTTATACAAGTTCTCATTGAGTCCTGATGGGCATTCCCCCACACAGATCATGAGACACGAACTAAGCAAGTCTCAGAAAAACTACCCATCTCTCCAGTTCATAACTCATAGAAGTGGGATCAGATTCAGTTTGGAACAAGTTGGAAGTTTGTCTGGAGTCCAGTGGTCTACCTCCCTGGCAATTCCAACAGACACCCTCAAGGCCACTCAGGTCTGGTGTATTTTTGTAGGGGAGAGGTGATGCTGAGGGGAAGAACTATGAAAGATTAACAATCCTCATTGTAGAAAGGTCCCTGATGTAACGTGAACACTGCTCTCTCCTAAAAAGAGGTGAACACTCACAGAGGTAATAAAGATTTAATCCAGCTGAACACTGTGACGCCTTCTCTGTGTTATTATTCTGCAAGGAGCAACTCAGATTCTTTCAGAAAAAAAAAATGAACATATATTTTTTCTGAAAATAAGGAGTAAGCATCTTATTAGCAAGCCTGTGGCATTGATACCCTCTGCACACCCGTGTAATCTTTCCCCAGTTATCAGCATGTTTGATCAGAACCAGAGCACTGGGCATAGCCTTTTGTTTCCTTTCCACTTTATGATGCTGTTGTTATCACATAGTTTATAGTTCCCCTCGTATCCACCACGTAGCCTGACATAACTCAGCTGCTACATCGCTTTCATTAATCTAAGGCCTGCCTTTGGAATTGTGCTTTGAGCCGTCTACTGATTTGTCCACAGTGGAATATTTTTTTTAAAAGGGAATTAATTAGAAAAGCTTTACCTGGGTTAAAAGCTGCTAAGCTGAACCTTTTATGTCACAGATGGGGCTTACACATATTGAATATCATTGTCCTGGGCATGTTGACATATTTGTGTGAATGTGCACTTTTCTCTCTCTTTCTCTCTCTCTTTCTGTAGGCTAGAGGTCTTTGTTTTTTATCTTCTTTGGTTGCTCTCCATCTTGTTTTTAAAAATTATTGAGTTTATGTTATGTGTGTGGGTGCTTTACCTGCATATTTGTGTGTGCACTATGGTGCATGGAGTGCCTGTGGAGGCCAGAAGATCATTATGGATTCCTTGGATCCAAGTTAGAGGTCATTGTTAGCCACCATATGGATGGTGGGAAACAAACCCAGGTTCTCTGGCAAAGCAGTCAGTGCTCTGTAACTTTAATTTATTTAAAACCTATTTTTAATGATGGTTCTTAAATATTTTAACCTCCCTTTTAGCCCACCACCCACCAGAGGTAGTGGAAAAGAAAGGATATGGGGGAAGTGGACCTGTTTAGAAAGGCTCTTCGGAGCAACTCCTGTCTGTGTTGTCTGGAAATCGGCAGTTCACAGGTTAGCAGCAGCAGCAGCAGCAGCTCAGTCCACTCACAAACACTTTACAGATACATCAGCAATCCAGTTCGGTAGAGTCAGGTTAGCCACAGTGGTGACATGACCTAGAAGAGACAGCTAGGCCTCAGCCTCTGCTCGAGTCAGCAGGAGGGACCAGGAGGAACAGCAGGAGTTCTCAGCTGTGCCTCTTTCAGAAGATTGACAAGTGTTGCACAGCCAGCTCTATAAGCAAGCCTAGCTCAGCCTCTCTCACTGCCTGTTGAGTCCTATTTATACCCTCCAAACATCATGTGTCCTCCACAGGTCTTTCCTTAGCATGTGTCTGAGGCTGTGTCAGCTGACCTCACACTGCCAATCAGCCAGAGCCCATGGAAGTGGTAAGCCGCACACCACCAGAAGTTCGTTTGATGCGTTTCTTTCTATGGAGATCCCACAAATGTATCTCAACTACTCAGTGTAAGGTAGACCAACACACAGAAGTTGTTAGCAAAGAATCCTTCATCACATGTCCTTTCATATGCTTGCTTTAGCAGAACATCCTTTCACCTGCTTCAGCTAAACGTTCTTTTACACGTTTGCCTTAGTCTTTCACCTATTTCCACTTCAGCTAAATGTTTCCTCACATGTTTGCCCCAACGAAACACCATCCAACCAATTTTCCAAAGAACCCTTCAGTGCTCTTAACTGCTGAGCCATCTCTCTATCCCCTCTGCTATGTGTTTTTGAGACAAGGTCACTCACTAAATCTGTTGTCTCTGCCTCCTGAGCTCTGGGTCACAGGGGCATGACATGGCCCTCAGCTTTTCATCTGACCTCAGGTGCTTATGCTTGGACAGCTTCCCAACCCTCATGTGCTGTTTCTAGATACCAAAGCTTCTAATTTCTCTCACCCAATGATTCTACTTATTGATATTCCATATTGTTCTCCAGAGTGCTTCTTTGATCATACACGGAGGTTTTGTCCCCTGCCCTAGGTTAAGTAACCTTTACATATACCCTTCTGGCATTTTATCTACACCACATGCTTGGGAATCTCTATTTTTAGGGTTGCCAAGCTAGTCTTTCTCTTCTTTGTCAATAGCCAACCTCGATAATCTATCACAACCCTATCTCCTTGAATGTGACTGTTTTATGAGACTCCTCAACACAACTCACTACCCAAGGCTCTGAGAGAGACACTGCAGTGCACCAACACCCTCAGTCCCCCCAGAAGTTCAATATTAAGTTTTTGAAGCTTTTCATTTCAAGCAGAATTCTCAGAGAAGGATCCAACGTTGTCATTGTCAGTGAGACATCATATATAGGTGGTAATCTTTTCTCCCTTTTATATAGCAACTTTTTCATTTTCTGTCTCTCTATTTCCTTAGGTGTTTCTGTGAATTTGCTCTTAGGATAAAATTTAGGCAACCTTTGTCCTTTAAAGCAGATTGGTTGCTAAGGTGTCTGTCTAAGGACTACTATAGTCATTTTTGGATTCTGTAGAACACATGATAAAATCAATTCTTCGGCAGTAAAAACACAGCACTCTTCTCTTTCCTCCTTGCTAGAAAGGTTGTCTTGATGATGCGAAGGGATGAAATTAGAAGATGCAGGAGAAAAGAGAAGTTTAAGATTGATTCCATTAGGAATAATAATATTGACTGAGTTTCTACCTATTTCTGGTGTATCATGGGAGATTCTGGTGTGTCATGGGAGAGTGCTCACAATTTCCCTTTATAGTTGAGGTCTAGTAATGGAAAAAAAAATAGAATTAACCTAATTTCACCAGAAAAAAGCAGACCAAGGCTGACTGATTAAATCACCTCAGTACACTAGCCTCATAGATCTTTCTTGCCAGATTTGACCATTGTTATCTCTGCCTGTGACATGACTATTAAGCAATAAGCATAACCTTCCAGGTTTATTGGGATTACTCTTCCTTGTCATTCTTCAGGGGATTAAGGTGGGGTAGATACTGACTGTTGGTCCTGGTGACAGGAACTTGTCTATGATTCTGTTGTGTCTTGTTCAGGAGCCCAAAGGAGCAACCACAAGCCAACTCTGATGCAATCACATTAGGGTCTCTTTATTACAAACTAGAGTTTGAGCTTACTCACTGCTGGCCCACAGGATGGTTTGGTGAAGCAGCCCCAAACTCTTGTTGGGACAAGGTTTTATGGAAAATGGAAGAAAGTGAGGGGCTATCCATTCTGGCAAACATCTAATTGAATTCTTGCGCGCGCTCAACAGGCCAGGAAGAACGACGCTGCTACAGGATCCTTCTGCACACGTTTATTCAGTCCTGTTTCTTCTTTTGACATAGTCTCTTGTTTATATCTCCCTTGTTTATATCTCCCCTGTTTATATCTCCCCTGTTTTTATATCTCCCTTGTTTTTATATCTCCCCCGAACCCTGGGCCTCTCACTCTTTTATACTCTCAGTTCCCATCCACGCACAGCAGGCCACGCCACCTCACCAGGCACGCAGCTTCAGCTAATCAGGGCAGCAGGGGCAAATCTCCACCAAATTGGATTCACCTGTATCCTGGTACACCTGCGCAGCACTCAAGATGTTTGTGTCTTATATGAGGAAGTCAGGTGCAAATCATACGACTTAGCTGCAGTCCCTGGCGCCTTTGGGACTGCCGCCACACCCGCTCCCCACATTGAATATCTATTGTAACCCAATAAGTGGGTACTCTGAAGCAGACTGTATTCAATCACAAATGGTTTGAAAGTACATCTGTAACAATCAGACTAATCTTTGATTAACTGTTGCTAGGTAGTAGCTAGGGAGTAACTCTGGCCAAGGACAAGCCATGGGGTCCTTCCTGGTACTTGGGTGCAGTTTGGGTTCAGCTTGTGTTTAGCTACAGGCCAAGTTTTCAGGCCTCTTTTTCTTTTTCTTTTTCTTTTTCTTTTTCTTTTTCTTTTTCTTTTTCTTTTTCTTTTTCTTTTTCTTTTTCTTTTTCTTTTTCTTTTTCTTTAAGATAGAGGATGGTCCCATGATGGAGTAGGTTTGGCCTCTCAAGTCCATTGCAGTCTTCTTCCTTTCCTTCTTCTGACCTACAGGGGACATAATAAAGATAAATACTATGGATATTTTATATTGGTTTGGATTTTGCTTTGGTATTTGCTATTGTGTGTGTGTATGTGTGTGTTTATTTTGTGTAATATTTTAGATTACTGACTGATAAACAAACCCTATCAAGACCTTTAAATACAGAGAACAATATCACATAATTTGCTTTCAAGGAATTTTCAACATGTTTTTTTTTTTGACGGAGTGAGATAAGCACAAGGCAGCTAACAAGACACATAAGTGACAGGCTGAGAGAGCAAGAGAATGAATGCACTGGAAAATAGTAATTTTCGAACGCATTGTTTAGATAGCAAGTGTTGTGACTCAGCAGATGGAAAGATTATCATGGGGAGGGAAAGTGTTGACTTGAACGTGAGTGTGTCCTTCAGACATCTGTACCAAAGCACAAGCTATAGGCAAACAAGCTTATAGAAATAAAGTACAGTCCTTAACCAGCATCCAGTTTGAACCATTGACTCCTCAGTAAACTGATGCCTTAGGACCTCAAGGTGTGAAAGAAGGTTGGCAGAGAAAGCACTTTCGGGAAATGGAGAAGAGAGCTAATGTTGACTGCAAAGATCAGATGCTCATTCAGCATTCTGGCTGAGCTCTGGCCCCACATAAGGAAAGGTCTCTCCATTTGCTTATTTCATACGCAGTTCCAGTGAAGGAGAAGCATCTCTAAGTTATGTCACATCTGCCATAAGGCAGAGTAGAGGAATAGCCTAAGTAGAATGAGCTGGGTGGTGCCAGGAGAGGAAGGAAGTGTTCTCTTTGGAGCTCTCAGGGATGCTTCTTCAGTTGTGTCCCTGAACCAACCAGGACAGTGTGAGGACCTGAGTAAGAACTAGTAATTAATCTCTTGAGACACTTCTATGACAGATCAAATTCAAAAGGTGTTTGTTGGCATTGCATACTGCCTAAAACTGTTATAAAATTGGCATCAGAAAATAGCCCCTTTGATGGCAAGGAAGGTCTGTACTCTTAGTGTATTAAGGTGCTGCTATCAGGCTACCTTTGTTTGCCCTTTCTTGTGCAATTTAGGTTATTATTATTATTATTATTATTATTATTATTTAGCATATCAGCTACTAATGATAAATTGTGAGCAGTCCCTATGATATATTGTAAATATCCAGAATCCTAGTCAATGTTATTATTTTAAAATAATATTCTATGCTGTCATTTGGAGAAAGAATTTAAATTCTTGTTTGCTTAAATCACTTTCTTTTCCTGGACCAAATAAAATAGTTGGGTCCATAAAGTAATAGAATTCCTTACATGGCTAGCATTTATTAAACATTAAACACAACATTCTGGCAATTTGCATGAAATTATCTTGGTCCATGTTTAAAATCACCTCTTGAAGTAGGTACAGTCATTAACATTTTAGAGACAAGAAGATAAGACTTGAGTACAGTTAAGCAATTCTCTCACTGTGGCAAGAAACAGAGACAGGATTCAAACCCAAGTGGTCTGACTTGTAAGTTTTCACTGCCATTCCAATAGTAGTTTCAGCTCAGTAGCTTTTCATCTCTCTTCCAGTATTAGCAGACAGAAACAACAAGAACAAAAATTATAGCAATCCACATGGACTTTGCAATAATAACTTTAAATATTAATGACCTTATCTCTTCAATACAAAGACACAGGTTAGCTGAATGGATTAAGAAACAAAATCCATCTCCTTATTATCTATGAGAAACTCATCTTACCTTCAATGACAGGAATCATTTAAAAGAGAAAGAGAGAAAGGAGGGGGGAAAGTATTCAAAGCGAACAGAATCAGGAAATGAACAGGCATCAGTATTCAATATCTGAGAAAACAGACCTTAATAAAAATAACAGACATCATCCTAATGAAGGGAACAATTAACCAGGAAGATAATGCTATCCTAAACATGTGTTCACTAGACTCTGGTGCACCTGACTTCATAGAGAATGTATTACTGGAATTAAAGGCACAAATTAACTCTAACTCGGAAATAATAGGCAATTTCAACACCCTGAGTTCTCCAACAGAGGGGTTATCTGAACAAAAAACAAACAGAGAAGCAGCAGAATCGAAAGACCATGAATCAAATGGACCCTTTCAACAATAAATGCCACGGGTTCTGAATCATTTTCAGTTTAGTACTGAAAGCAGTCACTTTCAAAGGCTTGTGTTTTGGAGGAAGGTTTAATTTCACTTAAAAAACATTGTACTCTCATTGTTAGGTATAATTTGGTGTATTATAAGAAATGATAATGTTTTTGATATTCACTTATGTTTTAGGTGTGTTTCCAAGTCAAAAAATGCTTTGCAATAAGATTTCCATTTGATATTTATATCTGTCTGTTAAGGAGGAAGAATCCAGGGTAATTGTTACCATTTGCATTTGAGAATTAAAACATTTAGTTAGGCTTACTTGCTTAGTAAATATTTCATCATGACTGAAATTTGATTTTCCCAGTATAATATTTTATACTGATGTTGTACCAGCAAGGTAATCTATATGTGTTCCTTGATCATGCCTAGATCAAGCAGAGGTTAAGAACTTGAAGATATTTTCTTAGTGAAGATCAGAGTGCTTTCTCATGTTTCCTGAGAACATTTGAAAACTCCTATGTCCACACTGAGGGACAAAGTGCTTTGGAACTTGACTCATACTGGCCAGATGGATGAGTGTTGAGTGAGAGGCCCCGAGGAAGAGAAAAAGGAAAAGACAGTATTGATGGAGTGAGTCCTTGCCGATTCTCCCCAACAGAAGCCCCTCTATTCAATAGTGTCCTTGTAGGGAACCATAGGCAGTGGAGGCATGGCAGGGTCTAATCTAGCCTTGCCACCTCTTCTCAATCACAAGAAGAAACAAGGTTACTGAATTCCAGAACAGCTGATTTCTCCATGGCAGTTCTGATGGATGGATTTGCTGACTCCAAAGCACATCGTTTTTATGTGATGATATACTTTGTGCTTTCCTCCCACTAGGAGGGGCCGAGAGCAAACCATGCCTTCCCACAAGGCTTTCGTTCTGTGGCCTTGGAGATGGACATTGTTCTTCCTGGACTCTTTCCGAGTGCTCCAGGGTTGGCCAATGTTCTTTCTGGATGTACCTTCCCCTGGCAAGTGTTCCCTTCATCCATCAAAGAATGCAGGGCGCCTGGAACACCCTGAGGATCTACTCTGAGTCTCTGGGAAGTATTTGCCAGGGTTCACACTGTAGCTTGGCTGAACAGATTAGTGGGGTGAGCCAACCTTAGATCTCATAGTACCCGAAGGGGCAGTGATGAATGTGCCCGTTATCCTGAGGTCATCTCCACCTCCAGCCCTACCCCATGTGTCCTGGAAGGCTCAGAGTCATAGGGTCTGATTTATTCTTGTCCATAACCGGGAGGTCCTTGTGTAGGTGCAGCTGGTGAATATAATTTGGCCCTGAGATCTGACAGCTTTGATCTCTACCATTTTTCTTCTCCTCCCTGGACCCATGAGGCAACTCTCTGTTGACTATATTTAGGCCAGAGGCAGGGACCAGGTGGCATATCCCTTTCAGGGTTGGAAAACCTTGACTTATCTTTGACAAAGTGTTGTTTGCCAAAGTCTTAGACATTGAAATTATTGCCAGTTTTCTCTCACTGGCCTGGCCTGGAAGGGATGTCTAGCCTCTCTCACTCAAAGCTTTGTGCAATGCTGGCTGGCAATTTTGGTCACATCTTTCCTTAAATACAGTTGTTAGTGACATCTAATTAAATAGTGATGGCTACTTATACGAGTCCCTTATTTTGACATAATACTTTATACTTTCCAAAGTACTGTCATGTTATGACATTTGAGTTTCACATGTTTTATTTAAATATATAGACTTGTTAAGTATTCTATTCTTGCCCCCAAAGCCAATAACACTCTACATGCATAGCATATCAGTGCATTAAAAATTTTAAAAAGTTTTTATCACTTTCTTTTTGCCTTTTCAATTTTCTTCTCATCTGCCCAACCTTTGTGTTGGCTGTCTCCTTATGAATTATGGATTATCAAGTACCCAAATGATTTAAATATCTTAATGATTTAAATTCATATGAAACAAGGCAGAAATAAATGTAGAGGAGCCTAAACACTCACAAGACAGCTGAAAAGACTATGTGCAGTTAGAACACGAGTTTCTCTTTGGAAAGAGTGGCTGTTCTGTACTTGACATAGAAGAAAAAACCACAACTGTTTAAAACAAAGCTGAATTTTTTTAAGATGTAGGGAAATAAAAGACACAGCACTATACTGGAAGTACAGCTGCAGCTTGGAGGAAGGGTATGGCATCTGAAAGTATTTCTGGTACTATTAAAATGATTGTTCAGTTCTTGAGTATTAAAAAAAAAACAAGCAAACTATTCACTTTTGAAATTTGCAGTGGTAGAGGTTTGTTCTCACTGCACCCTCAGGGACAGAAGTTTCCAGAGCCATATAAAAACCTATAGGTCAGGAATCGGTTAGACATGTTTATTCAGAAAAAAAAAAATTGTGAGGACGAGGAAGAGATTCTTAGGTTTAAAGAGGTTCAAAGTCTTAGCTCCAAGGCTGCAATGTTTGCTGCAAACTCATTTGCTAGCGTTCATAGTCAGTGTACTAGTGAGGTGCCTAGACACAAGGCTCAAGGGGAAAAATAAAGCCAAAAGAATTTAATCTACTAAAAAGGATAGACAACCACAGCTACTAAGGTAATGTGGTGAATAGGGCTAGCATATTTGGAAATTCTTCCACTTTTCAAGAAGGCATGAACAGTGTGTTGTCTGTCATTAGAGAACTTCACTTCTCCTCCTCCTGTGGTTGTATAGAGTGTAAGGGACACTTAATGGGTAATGTGTGAATGGGAAGATGCTATGTATGCTCTTTGCTTGAGTGTAGACTCACATATAATGAAATCTAAAACTCCATGCTCCAAAAGGTGTGTCTATCATTCCTTCTTCCTTGGAGACCTCTGAGGCTCTCATGTAGATAAAGTTTTCCAGCTACTGAGTTAGGGACTGTTGCTTTGAAACTGTGTCAGGAGCCAGGATGTCTTCACTTTTATTATGTAGAACTATAATGTGAGTGTATGAAACCTTAAGATTGGCTGAGTTCAACTGCATAACGTCTTATAAAGGTTTCTTTCCAGTGGAAAATGGCTCATTCTGCATTTACTGAACAAATTTCAACTACACTTCCAAGTGCATTTTCTTGGGAAAAAAAAAGGTGAGTAATTGGGCTATAAAGTTTTTGGCCTTTAGAGTTGTTGTAGGCTTTAATGTATAAGAAAGGCACATTTTGTGTAGATCTAAAAATGGGCAGATGTCATATTTATTCTTTGCCATGATGCTCCTCCTTATAGTTTCTGTAAGATGTTTGAGGAACTATATTGATTAATATATGTGTGCATAACTGACCTAAAACTGTACTACAGAGCAATTGTGATAAAAACTGCATGGTACTGGTATAGTGACAGACAAGTAGACCAATGGAATAGAATTGAAGACCCAGAAATGAACCCACACACTTATGGTCACTTGATCTTTGACAAGGGAGCTAAATCCATCCAGTGGAAAAAAGACAGCATTTTCAACAAATGGTGCTGGCACAACTGGCGGTTATCATGTAGAAGAATGTGAATCGATCCATTCCTATCTCCTTGTACTAAGGTCAAATCTAAGTGGATCAAGGAACTCCACATAAAACCAGGGACAGTGGAACTTATAGAGGAGAAAGTGGGGAAAAGCCTCAAATATATGGGCACAGGGGAAAAATTCCTGAATAGAACAGCAATGGCTTGTGATGTAAGATCGAGAACTGACAAATGGGACCTCATAAAATTGCAAAGCTTCTGTAAGGCAAAAGACACCTTCAATAAGACAAAAAAGCCACCAACAGATTGGGAAAGGATCTTTACCTATCCTAAATCAGATAGGGGACTCATATCCAATATATATAAAGAACTCAAGAAGGTGGACTCCAGAAAATCAAATAACCCCAGTAAAAAATGGGGCTCAGAACTGAACAAAGAATTCTCACCCGAGGAATACCAAATGGCTGAGAAGCACCTGAAAAAATGTTCAGCATCCTTAATCATCAGGGAAATGCAAATCAAAACAACCCTGAGATTCCACCTCACACCAGTCAGAATGGCTAAGATAAAAAATTCAGGTGACAGCAGATGCTGGCAAGGATGTGGAGAAAGAGGAACACTCCTCCATTGTTGGTGGGATTGCAAGCTTGTACAACCACTCTGGAAATCAGTCTGGTGGTTCCTCAGAAAATTGGACATAGTACTACCGGAGGATCCAGCAATACCTCTCCTGGGCATATATCCAGAAGATGTTCCAACCAGTAAGAAGGACACATGCTCCACTATGTTCATAGCAGCCTTATTTATAATAGCCAGAAGCTGGAAAGAACCCAGATGCTCCTCAACAGAGGAATGGATACAGAAAATGTGGTACGTTTACACAATGGGGTACTACTCAGCTATAGGAAGGAGTTACAGAGACAAAATTTGGAGCTGTGACAAAAAGATGGCCCATCTAGTGATTGCCATATGCAGGGATCCATCCCATAATCAGCTTCCAAATGCTGACACCATTGCATACACTAGCAAAATTTTGCTGAAAGGACCCAGATATAGCTCTCTCTTGTGAGACTATACCGGGGCCTAGCAAACACAGAAGTGGATGATCACAGTCAGCTATTGGATGGGTCACATGGCCCCCAATGCAGGAGCTAGAGATATTACCCAAGGAGCTAAAGGGAACTGCAACCCTATAGGTGGAACAACAATATGAGCTAACCAGTACCCCGGAACTCTTGTCTCTAGCTGCATATGCATCAAAAGATGGCCTAGTTGGCCATCACTGCAAAGAGAGGCCCATTGGACTTGCCAACTTTAGATGCCCCAGTACAGGGGAACGCCAGGGCCAAAAAGGGGGAGTGGGTGGGTAGGGGATTGGGGGTGGAATGGATATGGGGGACCTTTGGGATAGCATTGAAAATGTAAATGAGGAAAATACCTGATAAAAAAATTAAAAAAAAGAATGAATTTATGAAATTCCTAGCCAAATGGATGGACCTGGAGGGCATCATCCTGAGTGAGGTAACCCAATCACAAAGGAACTCACACAGTATATACTCACTGATAAGTGGATATTAGCCCAGAAACTTGGAATACCGAAGATATAAGATACAATTTGCGAAACACATGAAACTCAAGAAGAACAAAGACCAAAGTGTAGATACTTTGCCCCTTCTTAGAATTGGGAACAAAACACCCATGTAAGGAGTTACAGAGACAAAGTTTGGAGCTGAGATGAAAGGATGGACCATCTAGAGACTGCCATATCCGGGGATTCATCCCATAATCAGCCTCCAAACGCTGACACCATTGCATACACTAGCAAGATTTTGCCAAAAGGACCCTGATATAGCTGTCTCTTGTGAGACTATGCCTGGGCCTAACAAACACAGAAGTGGATGCTCACAGTCAGTTATTGAATGGATCACAGGGCCCCCAATGGAGGAGCTAGAGAAAGTATCCAAGGAGCTAAAGGGATCTGCAAACCTATAGGTGGAACAACAATATGAACTAACCAGTACCCCCCGGAGCTCGTGTCTCTAGCTGCATATGTATCAGAAGATGGCCTAGTTGGCCATCAGTGGAGAGGTCCATTGGTCATGCAAACTTTACATGCCTCAGTACAGGGGAACGCCAGGGCCAAGAAGTGGGAGTGGGTGGGTAGGGGAGTGGGGGGGAGGGTATGGGGGACTTTTGGGATAGCACTGGAAATGTAAATGAAGAAAATACCTAATTAAAAAATATATGTGTGCATAGTTTGGGATGGTATTAGAATTAAAAGTCCATTTTGCCTTAGGACTTAAGCCTTAGCCTTGGCTTAAGCTTAATTTAATATATTAGCCAATTTTCCTGTGTAACAGACTACCCTAAACTCTGAATTCTGACAACAAGGTTTTATATTATAAATAAACTTAATCATGACCCACTGTTTGGCTAGGGCAATTCTAATTCAAGCTTCTAGTTAGCTAGTAGACTTGGCTTCAGGTAAGGTTTGTGTGTGCTCTATGCATTTCCATATTGTTCCAGAGTGAAGCATCTACCATATTCTCACAATCTACATCAGGTGCTTAAGGGAGAGTAAACAAAGCTGCTGCTTTTGAGAGCCCTGAGCAACTAGATGCTCTTGTTTCAGTCACAGTCCACTGGCCCAACCCTACATCAGTGGAGCAGGGAAATACACTCTACTGTTCTTGCTCCCTCTCAGGCCTTGATAAAGGATTGTATACCTGAAAGAGTAAGCTGCTATACACAATAAGCTTTCCTTTGGACCGTGTGTTTTATTTCAACCTTTATTAAACAGTATTGACCAGAAAACAAACAAACAAACAAAGAAACAAACAAACAAACAACAAAACCCAACCTTCACTCAAAAGGCTTTCATAGTTCCCCCAATTCAGTTTCATTGACCGTTTTCATTAGGACTTAACCTGAATTATTGAATTGGACTTGTCCAAGATTAGCTTTGGGATTTGTATTTGTTAAGATCTATGCATTTATGTATTTTACACAGCATATACTCCCTGTCTGCATGTATCCCTGTACACCAAGAAGGGCAGCAGATCCTATTACAGATGATTTTGAGATGCCATGTAGTTGCTGGGAATTGAACTCATTACCTCTGGGAGAGCAGCCAGTGTTCTTAACTGTTGAGCCATTTCTCCAGCCCTATAGAATTCATATTTTAACATTAGCAGCAGATAATTTCAATGAGTTGTTAGACTTCAGTAGTTTGTCCGTTTAAGTGGGGAACTTAGTGCCTAATCAATATTTGTATTAATTGACTCACATTGTCATCCACTTGTTAATCGTTATCTCATTTGGACCCAGCTGTAGCTATTTTATAGCTCCTAATTCTGTGGGCCAACTTTGAAGTTTTCGGTTTCTTTTTGTGATGCCCTTGACCTCCAGAGTGCTGTGCGCTTACCCTACTTGTATTATCTATTCGTCTGGCTGTAATAAGATACCTACTAAGAAACTAATCACAGAAAGAAAGGTTTATTTTGGCTCCCGGTTTAAAAGGTACAGTCCAGCATAGCAGGGTAGGCACAGCAGCAGGAGCTTAGGGTATCTTGTCCTATTGTATCCATCGTCAGCCGGCAGAGACTGCTGAATGCTGGTGCTCAGCTTGCCTCCTTTATAGTCAGTCATGGACTCATTGATTGGTGTCCTGTACATTTAAGGTGTGCCTTCCTACCTAAGCTAACCTAATTCAGAAACTCCCTCACAGACACAGCTAGAGACATGACTCCCTTGGCAATTCTAAATTCTATTAAGTTCCAGGATTGACCACCACACTCCCTTTTAAGTTTAATTTTCTTTGTTTATTTTGTGTTTTTAAATTTTATATGTAAGAGTGTTTTGCTTCCATGTATGTATGATGTGCACCATATGCAAGCCTGGTGCCTATAAGATGTAGGCAGAGAGCATTCATTGGCTCTCCTAGAACTGGGGTTACAGATGGTTGTGGTCCACCATATGGGTGCTGGCAACTTAACCTAGGCCTTCCACAAGAGCAGCAAATGCTCTTAACTTCTGAACTAAGTCTTCAGCCCCACGGTCCTTTTTAAATTCTCAATTTTAAATCATTCACAAACCAAGGTTTCCTCCCAAGACTTTGCATTTCTGTGTTGACTCTTGATTTCACCAAAGTAACTACACATGTGTCTCTACCTCAGATTAAAAACACTTTGATTCTGGAACAGCTTGCAGGAGTCACTTCTGGGCCACTTCAACTGGTTGGGAGTGCACCTTTCTTCATTTTCAAAACTTAACTGGAGTTGCCTCCCCTTGCATGCTGTGTCCACCTGTCCTTTACTGCAGGGCCCTCTCTCCTCTTTATGTCCTTGATCATGCTGGTTTAAGACACTGCAGGTAAAGGCTTTGAGTTCTTAAACTTCTCCTCTTCTGGTCTCACTGTCCTTACAAACCTCCCACTTGCTCTTTGATTTTCTCAATTCCAGCTCCATTTCTACCATTTTTTGTGTCTGGTTCTTCACTTCACTAAGCATACTGAGGCAGGGGAATATAGATTTCTTTGCTTTTAAGCTTCTGGCTTTACTCTTCCCTTGAGAGCTTTCTCTATATTATTTTGAAAAATATCCCACTGATCCCTACCCAGTGAAAGAGAACAAGGCCTTCTTGTTCTAGTTTTGATCACAGGTTTTAATCATCTTTGCAAACCTCATCCTAATATAACTTGGGCTTATTCTCATTGTCTATATTTATGTTATATCCTCCAACTCTCTAGCAGTTAATTCTTGCCAATTTCCTTATTGTGACATGACAAGGGAATGGCTGTTCTATTTCACTTTGCATTTTACTACTACTTCTACTCATTCTAAAGGGCCACCTGCTTCTTCTGGTGATTTCCTCTCTGATTGTATCATCCTCCCAATAGATTCTATAAAGTTAGCTTTCCCAGATCACTGCAGGATGATTCTGGCCTTGTCACTGTCTACAGGAAGAAACTCTTTCCAATAATATACTTCTTGCTGTCAGTGGGAAAATTACTGTTTCCATAGATTCAACCTCTGTCCTGTTTTGCAGGAAAAACAGTTGTGAAGAGAGATCAGGTGTCCCCAAATTTTACATAAATGGTCTTCAAAGAAGATTAATGATAATGTAGCAAACTGTATTTTAAAGTGACTTCTTTCCATTTTATTTCACTTTATTGAAAGTAAATTTTTTTCTCACAATATCTTCTGATTACAGTTTCCCCTCCTTCTATTCCTCTCAGTTAATACCCACGTTCCTTCCTTTCTCTATCCACTCCTTTTCTTTCTATCATTAGAATAGAACAGACTTTTAAGAGATAACAACCAAACTTGAAAAAAATATACTAAGATAAAACAAAATCCACCATATTAAGACTGGACAAGGTAACTCAACAGAAGGAAGAGAGCCCCAAGACCAGGCACAAGAATTAGAGACCCACTTGCTTACCCCTTCAGGAGTCCTATAAAAATTCTACATTGATATCCGTAATATATACAAAGAGGACCTGTTGCTGACCTGTGAAGGTTCTGTGCTTGCCGGTTCAGTCTCTGTGACTCCATATAACCTTGATTTAGTTGATTCAGAGGACCTTGTTCTCTTGGTGTCCTCCATACCCTCTGCGTCTTCCAGACTCTTCTTCTGCAGTGTTCCCTGAGCTCTGAGGAGAGAATTTATAGGAGACATCCCATTAATAGCTGCATGTTTCTAGGACTCTCTGTGTATAGTCTGGCTGTGAGTCTCTGTATCTGTTCCTGCCTATTGGAGGAAGAAGCATCTCTGATGATGACTGAATAAGCCACCGATCTATGAGGATAGCACAGTATCATTAGGAGTCATTATATCAATATTTAGTTTTTATACTAGTAGTGTTTGCTTTTATTGTAGGAGGAAAAGGGTTAGGTGAAAGAGTCAGAGACACCCTCACTCCTACTGTTAGGAGTCCTACAAAACACCAAGTTAACAACCATAACATATATGCAAAAGACATAGCACAGACCCTTGTAGGCTCCAAGATCACTGCTTCAGTCTCTGTGAGCTCTTATGAGCTCTGCTTTCTTGACTCTCTGGGCCTTGTTCTCTTAGTGTCCCTGACTCCTCTGGCTCTGATAATTCTTTCTCCTCCCACTTTCATGGGGTTTCCTGAGCTGCAAGGGGAGGGAACTAGCTAATCATTCATTCATTGGTTAAAATACACAATGAAATTACTGTTCCTTGAAAGATTATCCAGAACAAAGAAAGAAAAATCAGGTCCTGTTAAGAAAACAGGTGCAAACAAACGAAATTGAGGTTTAAGAGATACAAATGCTAATATGATTCACTGTCATCCCATTACAAACACCCAGAGTTGTGTATTCTAAAGCTTCTGGCTGGCCTTTGCTTCCTCCCAGTGGATGAACTGGCCTTCCTCATAAGTAACATTCCTTGGAGTTTGTCACTATATCTCTGTGAAATAAAGATATAGAAAAAGTGCACAAACATGTTTTGTACTCATGACCAACTCTGATGCATGCTTCTGTTCTTCATGCTAAACCACATCTCCTACAAGTTAGGTTCTTACTGTCTCTGCTCTGAATCTTTGGCTCTCAGGATATATGAACAAATGTTTTGAGAATCTGGGGATTATCAAAATTACATAGTATTTGATATTTGGCACTTTAACAATAAGATATTTATCTTTGTAATAAAATAGACCAAAGCATATGCTGAAACTATTATTTGACTTCTGGAGTGGACACAAATCAGTTCAATGAAGTTCTCTACTCACACTGATGAAGATCCTTATCACAATGGGTATAAAAATACGTGCAAGAAAGTATTAATTCATGACATAGCCACAAGAACTTTGTTTTTATAGTTAGATGGTAACTCTGTTCAAATTTTATTTCACTTGTCTCTGCAGAGAGTTTATTTTTTCCTAGCCAGCCTCCTTCTAGTCTTTAATTAGGTCTTTTGGAATTTGTCAAAAGACCCTCACTTACAAAGACCACAGAGATCACCATCACTGCAAACTGCAAGAGGATTTTTATTGATCCAATATGTTGGGGACCCCCCTCTCAGCATACAGGCCAGAGGAGAGACCCAGAACAAAGAAAGAACACACTTTTTATACCTTGTAAGGGACAGATTTGAGCAACAGAGTATCTGACTTATTCTAATTGGTGTAGCAAGTAACCCTTTCAGGCATTGGTTGGTTTGCATAGTGACTACTTCTGGCCTAGTGACTCACTTTGCTTGCCCCCATGGTGGGTTATTATGATTTGGTCAGCAAATCAATAGTACATTTTGAACTTATGGGTCAGCTATTAACGTCACAGCTATTAACATCACAGAAATTCTAGTGAGGTCAGGGCGGTTTGTGATCTTTCTCAGAATTCAGTGTTGGGCAGGGGTAGGAAAATTCTTCTGAGAAATGTTATTTTTGTTATGGTTATTTCTCTGAGAACAGCTAATATTATTTTTGCAGCTGCAGGCTTAATCATTTTGAGTGCTAAAACTATGTTTTCATATATTTGTTTAGTCAGCCAACTTCCTTATCTGGCTCTGCACTTGGCCTGCTAGTACAGTTTGGAAAGTCCTTTTCAAAGGGGGAATGTACTGGGTGATCTTGAATTCATTTTGGATATTACAATCTTCACTGTAAACTAACTCTTCTAATTCCTTAGATTCCTTTCCTTAGGAAATTAACTGTGCTTCAGACCAATAGTCTACAGACTTTCTTGGCCATCAGTTTTTTTTTTTTTTTTTTTTTTTTTGAGACAGAGGAAACCGGATCCAAGGATGTGTCTGTCCTAGCACTAGTTCTGTAGACCAGGCTGACCTTAAATTCACAGAGATCTGCTTGCCTCTGATGGGATTGATGCTGTGTAGCACCATCACCCGTCTTGGTCATCTTGTGTGTGCTCTTGTGTTTGCCTTTAACAAGCTTATGTAACATGGGGTTTTACCATTCTGGACATTTCTTTTCACTTATCATCTTAGGAAAAGCTTCTTATACTCAGGTCAAATGACTGATAAGTCTAAGCCCTGTGCAACGGTTCCTGAGGACTCCTGAGAGTCTCGTCTTTCTTGATACTTACAGATTCCATCGTTGGTCACATTCCCTGAGCTTTTCTCTGGTTACTTCAGTTCATAATACACATTCCAGGTTGCTTTCTTATTCATAGATTTGTAGGATGGCCCTGAAGTCTATGCACTGCTCAAGCCCAGGGGAAGCTTTCTTTGTTTTCTATGATATAAATGCCATGTTATGGAGTTGACTTCCTGGCGCTCCTTCCTGTACTGCTTTATTCTAAGTGATAAGGTCATCAAAAAATACAACTATAAGGATGGTTTGTGTAATAAAAGAACAAGAAAAAGTTAAAAATTAGTTGGCAGCTATAACTTTCTATATTGACTCTAAGCTTTATACTTTGATGTTGTATATCTCAAATGGTCATGCTTGCCAAAGGCCCCCGTGGCCAGTATCTCAACTAGATCAGAATTCCCTCTTTTCTTCAGTGTGTGGAAGATATAGTAAATCAGTTACTAACTGAATATCACTTCAAAGTTGCAAGATATTAAAAATGGACACCACCTTCTTTGGTTCTTTCAACTCTTCCTCTCCCTTCATTTTTCTTTATTTCTCCTTTTCTTCTCTCCCTTTTTTTCCTTTAACTTTTTTGTTTCTTCCACATAAACTTTTCTACTGATGCCATGTGTCTGGCTTAACACTAGGTTCAAATACACAATGCCATGACTTCAGCTAACTTCTACTGTAGCAGGAAAGCAACACATAAACTCTTCATGTCGGATAATGATAATCAGTATGATTAACAATCTGGGAAGAGGATGGATGGTGCTAAGCTTCAGATTCACATTAGCATTACCTGAGGACTTAAACAATGTTTATGCATTCAGAGATTCACAGTTTTTGATGTGGTTTGTCAAGATAAGGTCATTAGTGAATTTTACAGCTCCCTGAGTATTTCTAATATACTGGAGGGGGCCTTTGAAACCAGAGGTGTGCAGAGAAGTACTGTGTAGTTTTTTTCTTTCAGTAGGATGCTCTGTGAAGATTTGGTACTATGAAACTTACATAAAATAAGGATGGTCCAAGTGAAGATTCTCGGGATAATCTTGGTCTCAGAAAAATCTATAATTTCAATAATTCAAGAATAAGTATACTGATTGGTAAATACTACATATTTGCAACACTACTGTAAATGTTTCTTTTTAATTCACCAGATATAATAGTTGTCTCAGAGGCTTCCTGCTGAACGAGCTCATCCTTTCTAGTTCTTTCTAAACTCTGGATGGCTTATTTGACTTAGCTGTTCTGGCTCAAAACTTCTCTCCAAGCTGACTGATTCAAACTAGCTTCTCTCAGCTTCTCATTGAATTGCTTTTCTTGGAAAAACTGCCTCTGAATTCCACAAACTAAACGGCATTGACTGTATGAATTGAATGGAACTGAACAGAAATGAATGAGCTCAACTGAACTCAACTGAACACAACTGAACTCTACTGCATTGCCTGAATTTCACTGAACTGCCCTCAACACCTGATTCATTCTGTGCTTCTCTTAAGTAGCCTTTCTTTCCTATATATTCTCATGAGAGTTGACTTACCCTATCTCTGACTCATTCTGCTAAATCTTTCTCTGATTTGTTGCATTGTCTACCTCTCAATTAGACATCATTTACAAACATGGCTTCTTCCTTTTACTTACTAACTTTACCTTCATTGCTTGGGATTAAAAATGTGTGCAAAGGGCATGCCTGTATTCCAGCCAGAAGGATTAAAGGTGTGTTATTATAGCCATATCATACAGACCTAGGTCTTTGCATGCGATCCCTTGCCTGAGCTACAAATACTTTCAAACTATGAATGTGACAGCCATGAATGGTCATTTGGGAAAAGAAAAGATGATGCTCCTTTTTCTTTTAGGTTCTGTCACCCACAGCATCCTGTATATCTTATCTTCTACTTTACCCAACAGACTTTCTGTTCACCTATGTTGGCTAGCTCCTCAACAAGCTCCTCAACAAACTCTTGACACTTTGAGTAATGACTTTGTGTTAGATGTCCCTGGGTCTCCTTTGTGATAGTAGACAATAAGAACAAGAAACAAAAACAAGTAGTCCAGCAGAGGTGGAAAACTTACAAACTTCTTAAAAAGTATCCCAAGGTAGAAGTAAACAGATATTACTACTTTCTTCTGCTGAGCAAATGAGTGCTATTTGGACATCTTGAGATGAGATGACATTAAGTCAAGCAAGCAGGTTCAACAATGGATGGAGAGTCAGGAACGTTGTAAGATGTATTCAGAAGCATGGGGGAATTACTACAGTAAGTGCTTCTTCAATTGTACAATATAATTTTTACTGTTAGGAAAATGTGTGTGCTTTCCCTCCTCCCCCAAAGTAGACAGAATGTCAAGTAGAAGTTGTAATTTGGTGATGTGATTTACATACAGATTAATCCATTATTAGTCTAAGTGAGAATTTTGATTCGGGAAGATGATATTTATCATCTGATTGCTTTGCTCACATAATCCAAGTGACTTTGTAACTTTAATTGTATTGCATGTTCTGGAAATATTGCCCATGATTACACCCTGTTTGAAATAATTAGGTGGTAATTAGCATTACAAGTTTCTTTTAAAAATACTATCATTAGAGAGATTGCTAAATGAATTACCTGGCACAGAGGACTCAATTTTCTTGGCATAAATCTCTCTCTCCACAGATGGGGCAGTGGTTTTCAAAGGCATTCTCAGTCTCTATTTATTTGAAGTCACTGCTGTAATGAATGAGGATAAATTTATGAGCTTAACACAACACATATTTGTCACACATTCTATAGGACAGCCTGTCTGACTTTTGTCTTTATTAAGAGACCCCCCCTCAGTGATTAGAATTAAGGTAAAAGCAGGACTGATTATTTTTCCTACACATCTTAGGAGATAGTGCATTTTCTTGCTCACTTCAGTTATTGGTAGAATTTTTTTTCCTGTCATAGGACTGAGGTCCTTTAATCCTTGCTAGAGACAATACTTCCATGGCTTGGCCAGTGACCCTCTCCATCTTCAAGGTTAGCAAGGACTCCAGCAATGGCAAGTCAGTCAAGTTTCTTCGTTGCTCTGTATTTCTCTTGTTCAGTTTCATGGGTTCCAGAGGTGAGGGTATGGGGTCATGGAGATCATCAGCTGCTCATACAGTCTGAGCCATGGGTGCTTCATTCAGTGCACCAGTCTTTCTCAAAAGTGGTAGTAGGATAGTAGGGTTTTTTTTTTTTTTTGAGTATTGACTAATGGCAGTAGAGAGGGACAAAGGGATAATTAAGTGCTTTGATGTTTATGCTGTCTTGAGATGTTATAATAGACAAAGGAAAGAGAATCTATTAGTTAGTTGACATTCTGAAGAGGGAGTAAGCTCTTAAAAGTAAGCTGTTAACATTTTTTTAAAAAATATTGGCTTGCACAGTAATTGAATTGAACATTTAGTTTTTAGAGAACCATCTGTTTAGTTGTGTGTTTATCTCTTGCCAGTTAAATATCAGCCCATGTAAGCAGATACTGTGTCTGTCTTGTATCCATACAACAGTGAGAAAGCTTCATGTGGTGTTGCTCAATAACTTTCTAATAATGCTTGTTTATTAATTATACTCAGTAGCTCCAAGTGTAGCAGTGCAAGGGTACAGCGGTGAATAAAACTGACATGGTTCCTGTCTGCCTGATGTTAGACATTGAACAAAGAATTTTATCGCTTATTTACTTTATGAAGGGGTAGAAAACTCAAAATATGAATAATGATACATTGACTTTCTAGTTTAACTAAAAAATACAGTTGCATATTAATAGTTAGATAGAACTTCAGTATATTTCTATTGAGTTGGTATTTTCCTCAACTGGATCATATTCTTCATCTTTTCCCACATAAGCCATACCTTAAATGCATCTTCAATGATTACAAGTTTTTTGATTTTCCTAACAGAACAAGAACTCAAGATAAGGGTTTAATATATTAGATTCATCATTTAGCCCTGAAGTAAAAACCAACTTAAAAGATTTTTTTAAACTACTATAAAAAGTTAAAGAATAATATTTCATGACAAGTAAAATTTACATGAAATTCAGATTCTAGCATCCATTCATAAACATCAGTGAAACACAAACACACACAATTATTTATGAGTCATCTCAGTCTGTTCACAGTATCAGAGTTGAGTGTCCTTGAACATGAAGCCTGAAGACCAAAAGCCTGTGAAAACCATAACATTTGCTTCTTAACAATCCAGAGAAAACACTTGCTGATTCCTGCTTGAGAAGCAATTAAGTGCAGAAACGTAGTCTACTTCCTTCTCCATGTTTTCTTAGAGTGATTGTACATGGAGGGAGTGCTCATGGAAGGCTTATGACCACCTTTCTTCTCAATACAGTGCTTATGGATAATTTGATGATTTCATCTTATCACATAAGTTCAAAAATCTCCATTGACATTTTTTACACTCCCAAGGGACATTGTTTTTAATTAAATTATACAATGATGTTAATGGACACAAACTGACATGGTCCAGCTTGGAGATGGGCACAGTGAATTCCCAGGGAGCAGACATTTGGTGGTAGAGGAAGAAGTATGCACTGTTCTACTTAGATCAATGAGTTTGTCTCTCCCTCTCTCTCTATGTGGAACAGAGAGGTTGGGTTAGCGTTATAACATGTTGCTTATGATACTTAAGATTAAACATATAATGTCATATTTTAATTAGAATCCTTTTTTCAAGGTATCATGTTATATCTTTTGTACACGATAATATCCAGAATTTTGAGTTTATGCATTATCAATTTGGATTTTATGTTATAGGACTTTAAGTACCTCATCTGAGTGACTTTTGTCTACTGAAGAGGTAACTGTCTCCTTGTCAGCACCACAGCTTTAGAATTCTCAGTATATGTAAGACCATCCAAACAGGAGGCAATAGTTCTGACTGGTACTGGGTAAATTGGTATGCCAAAGTGTAGAGTGGCTAGACGTACCCCCAAAAAAGGTTGTGTGAAAATGATTCAAGGACGAGATCTTGATGACTAACATCGGTAAGGGAGCACATAGAGCTAGCAGATTCCTGGTCCTTGAGGTCAAGGAGTGCTGCTAGCTACTGAGCTACAGATCTTACTGTGCTGAGAAAACCTCCATGTTTCCTACAAGACCTTCAAATCCAAGAACCACAACATCACCCTGGAATGAGCAGCCCAGCTGAGTGGAAGCGGTCAACAATTCAAGAGCTGGACAGCACAGAAAGCAGACGAGCAGAAAGCTCAGGTGCACAATTTATCCAGGCTTTAATAAAACTGCAAAACTGACAAAACAGAACAAAACAAAACAGAGCATTCTTCCTTGCCAGAGTTCTTAGAACCTTGCTTTATTTTCATACTCACTCCCATCTTCCAACTAAATATCAAAATGAAATATGCTCGTGTAGCCCTGCTGTTTGGAATCAGTCAGTAATTGCTGTCGTCTTCCCTGCTTTCCAGAGAGAGAATATTCTCCTCTAATTTTTTAATTCCAGAAAAACAGTATAAGTACCCATTAATATTTTATAAATATGCTCAGCCGTATTCTTTCTTTTCTGTCCTTTAATCCAACATTCTTTGGGCGAATAGTAATTTCCATTTACTAAAATAAGGGGCAATCATTGAGAAGTGCAACAGCAAACTTAAAAGGTTCTGTCTCCACTGATAATATGTGATAAAAACAAGGTTGAGGTGGATACGGTGCTGCTTACAGTTTAGAAACCTTGTCTTTTCATATTTCAGTGCTTCTTTAGCCCTGAAATGTCATCTTATCTGTGAGTAACCAGCTCGTTTTTATGTTATAAGGCCCTGGGATTCCAGGGTACAAGGCGACCTCCATCCATCTTTTCTAATTTGCCTCAGTAGATACAATATGAAAAAAAGTGTAGCATTAAGGAAGTATCTCGCCTTTCTTTCTAGTTCCTCTCTACGGAGCCAAGTTAAAATGGAATGCAGTCATTAAAAGGTTATCTAGTGTAACAAGCTCCCCGCCAAAGGCAGAGCAGAAGGCTCTATTCCTCTGTGAGTTGTTTTATGAAGTAGCTCATGGCTGACAATCAGTGAACTAAATCCTTCGACAAGGAGAGATTTACAAGGACTTGTCTACAGAGACAAAATGTTTCTACAGACTTGAGCAGAGCTGGGATCAGGGATTAGCAGCCCTCCACATAAATACAGCTTGGGGCTTCAGAATTCCACAGCTGGGGGCTTTCAATAGCCACTCACTGTAAATATGCTTATGGAACAGAGGTCTGAATACTGAGCAGGCTGCCGACAAAATCCATGTGGCTTCAGTGGTCTGTGAGTAAGTTAACAGGGTATTTTTTTGGACACAAATCCCAAGCAAGAGCCCCTTCTCTTAATCTCTTTTTTAGTACTTGAGTTCTAGCCTCTTCCCACTTCATGCTCCTCCCAGGTTGTTTTTATTTCTCCTTCAGTCTCTTGTCTTCTAGCTCTTCACTGGCCATTGGACCTGTGACTGATGACTGATGGGCAAGACTGCTAGACATTAAAATTGGTGATAACATTGCATTATTCTCATGAATATTTAACTCTCCAACCTCACATATTCATGTATTAATTTGCCTAGGATTAAATGAGAAAAATGATAATTATATAAATTATTCAGATTCTTAAGGGCATGGAATAACATAACTTTGAGCTATGGTAGAGACTATGCAATTTATCTCTATAATTTTTCAGAAGAGAAAACTAAGTAAGCCTTAAAGAGGGAAAAGACATATGCAGGGCTACAAGGATTGTGTGGTCCACATGGGGACTGTATAGCCTGAAGGAATAAATGACCACTGCAATGTCAAGATGTGGTAGTGATGTAAGCATGTGCTTTGGAATCAGAGTTTCTGGATTTGGATCCCACCTCTGTAATTTGCTAAATACATAGCCAAGGGCAGTGAGTTTAACTATCAGCATCTTAATGTCTGCATCAACAAATGGAAATAAAAAAGATGACGCTTTATAGTTTGTTTTATTTATAGAATTAGTAAATAGATGCGAGCTACATACAATAATAGTTAGGAGGTAGTAAGTGCTCATGGAATGTTAGCTGGTGCTGTGTTTGTTCTCTGGTACTATGACCTATTGTCTGATTTTCCCCAACTGAGTGTTGAATCTGAACAAATGTAAAAGTCAAGAGAAGTATACTCAGTTAAATGTTGTCATCTGAATAATTGAAATAAATTTATGTATAGATACATATCATATGGGCACTTAAGGCTACATGTGTATTGTTTATGTAAGGTTATTAACAAAGATCATCCCAGTTATTCTAGAATTAAGTAAAAATCAATGCAACATGTTTCTGATTGTTGTTTTGTATGCATTCGATATTCCAACTTGACTTCATATGTTACCTCATGGGACACCCATGGTGATATGCATTATAGTATGTTTGGGGTATGTGGTGATTTGAATGGCAATGCCTTCTATCGACTTATATGTTTGAACGCTTGGTCTTCATGAGTGGAACTGTTTGGAAATGATTAGGAGCTGTGGCCTCATTGGAGTGGGTGTGGCCCCATTGGAGTAGATGTGTCACCTGCAACATCCAGGAGATGGGGTTGTCTTTGAGGTTTAAAAAGCCTGCAGTCCCTTCAGTCCTTCCCCTATGTCTTGCACAGGGGTCTCTGACCTCATTCCAATGCTTGGCTGTGAGTATCTGCATTTATTTCAGTCAGCTGCTGGCAGAACCTCTCAGAGGACAGCCATGCTAGGCTCTTGTCTGCAAGCACAATAATAGAGCAAAATATAGCATCAGTAATAGTGTCAGAGTTTGATGCCTGCCCATGGGATGGATTCCAAGACCAACACTGTCAACTCCCTGGGAGCTTGCAGAGACTAAGCCACTAATCAAAGAGCATTCAGGGGCTGGTCTGAGCCCTCAGCCCCTACACATATGTATCAGAGGACTGCCTTGTCTGGTCCCAGTGGGAAAAGATGTGCCTAATCCTATAGAGACTTGATGCCGCAGGGATTCCCCCCACACACACATGCAGAAGCAAAGGGAAGGTGGGATGGGGGAAGACCTCTGCGGGGCGGGGGGGGGGCGATTGGAAGGGGAGCAGCATTTGGGGAGTCAATAAATAAAATAATTAATTAATAAGAAAAAAGAACAGCAATAAATAAATAAAAATAAAGTACAAAAAAAAAAAAAGAAAAAGAAAAAAAAAAAGAAAAGCTTACAGTCTCTCCCTCTTTCTCTCCCTGACTGCTGCCTGAGGATGAAGAGCTATCAGCTATTGTCTGCTTCTGACCATGATGATAATGGACTAAGTCTCTGAAACTGTAAGCAAGTCCCCCAGTTAAATGCTTTCCTTTATAAGAGTGACTTGTTCATGGTGTCTCTTTGCACCAATAGAACGGTGACTGAGGACTCAGGAGACGGCACTTCATTATTAAAACTATCTTGAGGCACAAAGCAGAGAGATGTCTCATCTTGTCTTTGTGCTCAAAGTGAAATCCATATCTTAGTTCTGCAGGACGAACTTAATGCACATCGTAGTAGTTATTCTCGCAGTGTTTTGTTGGGAATGGTATAAAACTGATGGAGTATATCTAACCAAATCAACCGATGACATATAACAACACCATTTTATTCTAAAGAGCTTTTTACACAAATTCCTGTAGCAGGCATGACTTAAAAGATATTTAGTAACAGGTCTGTTAATTATCAGAACAATTGGAATAAACCTAATTATCACTGAGAAAAAAAGATGGAAGACCACATGATTTTAAAAATGAATGCAGTACAGCATTTTACAACAACTAAAAGAAAATTGGTAACCAAATTATGAGTTAACCTTAAATTCCACAAGGTTCTACACAATATAGCAAATTATTCATAATCTATACAAGTGAAATAATTTAAGCCTCTGGTTATTTAGGAGCATATATGAATGGAATAAAATATTCTTACTATATAGTGTATGTTAATGTATTTTATGTAATAAATAAATGAATAAATAAAATAACAGTACTGCTCAAAGGCAATATTGTAATATTGATGATATACCTTAGATACAAATGAGTAAAAGAAAAAAAGTCTCAAAAAGAACAATTTCAGCGTTGCTGTTTTGTAGGAAATAAGATTCATTATGTGCAGAGCAAAAAAAAAAAAATGCATGTCTTGGGAATAGGAAACTTACTTAAAACTCATTTATTTTGGAGGGAAATGTCTTAGTGGATAGTAAGTCTTGTCCTCTGTAGCATTTTAACCCCATGATTGCTGGCCAAGACAATGCTGTTTGTATTTGCGTTCATGCAGTAAGGTTATAAGATAGTCTTAGTAGAACTCTTTTTAAAAGAAATAAAATCTGGGCACATTTCCATTCCCTCCAGTCTTGCTGAAACCCCAAGTTTAAAGCATCACATTCAGAGTATTCATCCTTCAAATAAGTGGAAGAAAGCCAAACTCATCCTTTCTTCTACCTCTGGCTTCGCTTTCATCTCTGCTGTTTGTTTCCTTCTTCTAGTGGGTAAAGAGAGGGTGAGTCCCAAAGCAGGAAAGGCTAAGAGAAGATGTGCACTGCTCAGCCGAGAACCATCTGAAAACAGCACGGCACGTTTGAAGCATGTGTCTGGGTTTCTCTGCTCCCCAAATGCCTCACCTCTGTTGACTTCCAGGTAGAATTCCTGCTACTGAATAATAACAAAGAATAAGCTTGCATATTATAAAGTGCAAGAGTGGGCTTCCAGGAAGCATCAGAATGCACAGGCTGCCTTTATCTTTTCTCGTTATCTTTTTTGATAATAAAGAAGTGGAGAAAAACACCCAGGATTCTGAGCTCTTTCCTAGGATTTGACTTATGAAAGAAACTCTGTCTTTTCATGTTTGATAGGTGTCAGTTCGCATGCATTTTCCAATCTCATAGAGAAAACTGTTCTTTAAAGAGTGCAGGAGATAAGTCACTGTAGCTAGCTCCTTGGGAATGAAGGGTAGAACGGGCTCTGTCCAGCAGAGGATTGTAGTTGAACTCCCTCCTCCATGTCACATTATCAAAGAAAAAAATTAAGCTATTTAACAGGGTTTATTCTAGACTTCTGCAATTTTTGGAGCACATGACTTTCTTCCTTCCTTCTTTCCTTCCTTCCTTCCTTCCTTCCTTCCTTCCTTCTTTCCTTCCTTCCTTCCTTCCTTCCTTCCTTCCTTCCTTCCTTCCTTCCTTCCTTCCTTTCTTTCTTTCTTCCCCTCCCTCCCTCCCTTCCTCCCTTTTTTTTTTTTTTCTTTTGAGACAGGGTTTCTCTGTGTAGCCCTGAGTGTCCTGGAACCCACTTTGTAGACCAGGCTGGCCTCGAACTCAGAAATCCACCTGCCTCTGCCTCCCGAGTGCTGGAATTAAAGGCATGCACCACCACACCCGGCTAGCACATGACTTTCATCAACAGGCTTTTTGTCTCTCAGTTACAAAATCATAGAGCTGAGAATTATGGGAAAACATCAGGATTTTCTTTCTTCTTATGCCAGGTTTGTTTCAATCACATAAAGGCTAAATTTTTAAAGAGTCAATTAATTCAATAAAATTGATGAATTGTTCAGTCAGTTTTCAACCAGACTTGAGGTCAAACCTCAAATGAGTAAAGAATACTCAGTGGCTAGCTATCTATGACTTTGCTGTATAGATAAAATTAAAGGGATTAAATGTTATTCCATACATAGAACAAATATTATCATTGATACATTTCAGTTAAAGTAGCCTCATATTTCACTTTTGGAACTAAAAGAAATTTAAACAAATAAAAATTTGCAAATGTGATTGAGTAAATACAATAATGACATATTATTAATATATGGTTGAGTAAATTTGTTTCCCAAAAGCTGTGTTAAAATACTAACTCTTCCTGCCCTCATTTCTTATCATTTGTACCTACTATTAAAAATGACTACATAGGAAAAAGAAATAAAGTGACATAGGAGAGTAATTCGACTACATTCTATTCATAAAGAACAGATCCAGCCCTGTAAGTAGATGTCACTCTTTTCATGAGCTCCAGAGTCCTATATGCCACTTAAGTATAGGTAGAGAATCTTGAACATAATGTATTCAAATTAAATGACATCACAAACTATCAAGTTACTCCATTTTAAACCAGATATTATGTTTCCATTTTCCCCTCATTCTATCTCATGTGAACAGTGAATGAGATTTGTCCATATCCCTTCATGTTCTATTGATTCTGCCCATGTCTGAGATGATCTTTCTTTCTTTTTTTTGTAGAACATGATTTTAATATTTTCAACTGTTAATATTCATTTTCCTCTTTTTCCTTTTTTAAAAGTAGATATTTTCTTCATTACCATTTCGAATGCTATCCTGGAAGTCCCCTATACCCTCCCCCCGCCCTGCTTCCCAACCCACACATTCCATTCTTTCTTTGGACAATATCCTGATTTGCATTTTTGACTTCTCATCCTCTTCCATTCCCTCTAGAAACTAGACCAGATATTAAGAATATATGTAAGTTTTATGCTGGATGCTTGCTTAAAGCCTTCTACCAGCAGCCACTAGAGTTGAGTATAACAGTTAATCACTGTTAATGGTTTGAGTGAAAAGTATCCCCCCCCAACAAAGGCTCATGTGTAGAAGTCTTGATTATCCGCTGATAGAGTCAAACCTTGAGTGGTGATTGGAGCACCAATCTCACTTCATAACTAACTGATCAATTCACAATGTCCTGCCGTTATTAAGAGTGATGCAAACTTAAAAGCTGGGTGTTGTAGGAAGTAAGTCCCTGGGGATGTGACCACGAAGGGTTGATCTGGTTGCTGGCCATCACAAGGTAGCTGACTCTGGTTCCCACATGCTCTTGGCATGTAATCCTTTACTCCTCAGAAACTATGGAGGTAGCAGATCATGAACTGAAGGTAAAAGGCAAAATACATCTTTGCTACTTTAGGTTGTTTTTCTCAATATTTTGTCACAGTGACAAGTGCTATCTAGTATGTTCTACTTTCCCAGTGTGCAAGAACATGTGTGACCAGTTTCATGTTCCCTTCTGTTTCCCTTTCACCAACTCTCTCCCCTATTCATTCTGCTTGAGCTGCAGTGACATTATTTCTGTTTCCAGATGTCTGAGTTTTACCTGTTCCAAATGGTATTTGCTGTTTATTCAATGATTTTTAGATGTGATGCTTCTAGGCCTTTCTATCATAAAATCTTTTATATTATTCAGGGCTCTGTTCAACTATCATTTCCTCAATGAGGCCATTTATGGCTCATCTATTCAGCTTGGGGTCCCCAGCTACACAGAAAGCATTAGAGAGATTAGTTATATCCCCTTATTAGTAGTTAGCAATGTTTAAGCGAATACAGTTTCTCTGTATTCATTTATCTTCAGACTACACTGTAAGCTTCATCAGTAGAGGAATATGCTCTTTGTTGTCAACTATTTTATCTCCTGAACTAGCTCCAGTGAAAATCGAGTGTTTGTGGATGTCTGGAAAACCCTTCACTGAGTTCATTTGATCCCCATAAGAACCCTCTGGGTAGACACTGCTATTGATTCTTTCATGGGTTGATGTCTTCATATTATACATCTTAGAACCTTGGCAATCTATAATACATGCTTTAAGAAAAACACTGTTCTCATTTTATAGATAAGGGAACCTCAGAGTCCACGGAGGTCAGGCATCTTTTCTTAATGCTATTGTGTATGTGTTTGGTTACATATGCGTTTCATCTAAAAACAGTTTTATTTATGTATAAATTGAAAAATACACATATATTTAAGTTATACAACATGATGTTTTGATATATGCATTCATATGAAATTATTTAGTTCTCTGTCTCCCAGCTATTTGTAGAGTCACTTCTTTATTGGACATTTCTGGTAAGAAATTCTAAAATGAAAAAAAAATTAGGTGGTGCTGACTTTGAGAATAATCTCTCATCAGCTCATAATACCTCATGAAGAGGATGACTAGGTAGATGTCTGTGGTGGTTTGAATATGCTTGGTCCAGTGAGTGGCCTTGTTGGAGGAACCATTTCACTGTGAAGGTGGGCTTTGAGACCCACCTCCTAGCTGCCTAGAAGATAAACTTTTCCTGGATGCCTTCAGATCAAGAAATAGAACTGTCAGCTCTTCTAGCACCATGCCTGCCTGGATGCTGCCATGATTCCCACCTTGATAAGGGACTGAACCTCTAAACCTGTAAGCCAGCAACAATTTAACGTCCTTTCTAGGACCTGCCTCAGTCTTGGTGTCTGTTCACAGTAATGCAAACCCCAACTAAGTCAATGTCCAAGGATTGATGCAAAGATTATTTCTATTTCTAAACATTATTGTAATATGGGTTCTATTCATGTCTGAGTAAAAACAATGTACTGGCATATGAAGGTTAAAAATGCAATTTTTAAACTTTTGCTTATGGCCTTTGTTATTTTCTTCCTTGGTTCTTTCCACTCAGCTGAAACCCACTGTCATTTGCTCTGCAAATAGCAAGCTTTTTGAGTTTAAGACTACATTGAAGGTGATAGCAAACAGTCATTGTCTGGTAAGTTTTATGTGTAACATCAAACTCAGACTTTGAGCTTGCTAATATTGTGATCCTAGAGAATTACTTAATCCTCAGGTTTCTCATGTATTAAATAGATAGAGAAAAATGTATCTATCAACAACACAATTTCTATACCTAAGGCTTGGGGACCATCATAGAAAATAGGGGAGAAAGTTGGTAAGAGCTAGAAGACCAGGAATGCCAATATCAGTAGTTCCTACTAGACATGACACGATTGCTGTGCCCATGAGATTTAAACAATATGGTTACATAAAAAAAACTTACACAATTATCACAACAATAAACGTGCTAATAAAAATGGGGAAACATCACAAGACTCCAACCTTAGATGAAGCAAGTGAATTGGTTTTCTTCAGGGATGAGTTTGTTGAGAGGTCATGGGATCCCAACAGGCAGTCTTAAGCACATGTCCATACAATCAACACTAAATGGATTCAATGGGATGTGTGTATATAAATATATATGTATATACACACACATACACACATCTTATAATGTGGGTATGTTTGTGAACATAGAAAAATAATTGTTATACAGAAGGTCATGGATCTTCAAAGGATTGGAAGGGAACATAAACAAGTTGGGAGGGGAGAGAATGGTGCAGAAAAGAAACATGTATAGTATACATATGTGAAATTACCAGCACCAACACCAAAATGATCTGCTGTGCTGGCTAGTTTTTTATGTCAACTTGACACAATCTAGGATCACCTGGAAAGAAGTAATATTAATTGGGAAATGCAAACCACTGGATTGATCTCTAGTCATATATGTCTGCAAGGAATTTTCTAGATTGATGACTGATGTGGGAGAGCCTACCTCACAATGTACAGGGCAATCCCTGGGCTGGTGGCCCTGGGTGGTATAAGAAAGCAGTCTGAGCAAGCCACGAGGTACAAACCAGGAAGCAGCATCTTATCATGGCCTTTGCTTCATTAAGTTCCAGCTTCCAGTTTCTTTCTGACTTCCTTCAGTGATGGAGTGTGATGTTAAATTGTAAGCTTGGCATAAATCCTTTCCTCTGCAAGTGGATTTTTGGCATTGGTGTTTTATCATTTCAATAGAAACTGTGATGGAGACAACTTTTTCCACTTGTTAGAAGAAATAACCAAAGTAGGACATGAAACCCTATCCCAGTAAGCAATATACAGTGAGCATTCAAACAATAATGATTTATTATTAGTTTTTATTGTTACACTCTTAGCACCTAAACACAGATTATGGAACATAGCAGACATCTACAAATGTTGACTAAATAATCCAGGAAGTCACACTATCCTCTAGGTGTTTGACAAATCCTAAGAGGTTTATCCTTTTCATCAATTATTTTTTCTTCTTAAGTTAAAGAGGCATCATGAAATATATGCATATTTCCTAAAATTTGCCAGGTACTGTCTAACCAAATCTGTTTGTTTGTTTGTTTGTTTGTTTGTTTGTTTGAGACAGGGTTTCTCTGTATAGACCTGGCTGTCCTGGAACTCACTTTGTAGACCAGGCTGGCCTCAAATTCAAAAATCTGCCTCAGCCTTCCAAGTGCTGGGATTAAAGGCATGTGCCACCACTGCCCAGCATCCAAATCTCATTTTTGGAGTTACTGCAGAGAATTTTAAAGCATGTGTTTATTCAGCCTAAATTATTTTTAATATGAAAAATTTATTGTTGGAGAGGCTCTACTTATTGCTTACATTTTAAATCACCAAATTCATATTTACAGAATTGTGGCGACATTGGTCCTCAAACCTAGCCTTTTTTCCTTAGGCCAACTTATCCACTACTATTCTCTCTCTAGCCAGCCCATCTCTATCTTAATCCAGGGAGGCTCCCTTATTTTGTTTCCCTTGTTGATGGGAAAACATCTTTTTTCAATATTTCCTGTAAATAGAGAAATTCAAAGGTACATATGGATTTCCAGAATCAGAATAAGTGCCATCTTTTATCTCCTCTTGGGTCTGCTTCTGTCAAAGGGGGACCCATACATGGTTTCTGCTGGCTAATTATAAGGAGGGGTGATGATATGAAGTTATCATTTCATGGGTGTGTTGCTCACACAAATAAACTCTACAGTTTCTAAGTTATCAATCTTAGCATCATTTTGGATAAAACAAAGGTACTAAAATGACCCTAATCTTGTCAGAAACAAGCATTATTTTGCTGTCTATGATGCTATAAATGGAAAGACAAAAATGAAAACAAAACAAAGCAAAAAAACTCCCAAACTCATAGAAAAAGACTGTAGGATGAAATTTCCTTTTAGTTAGGTGATAGAGAAACATCAAATATCAGAAAAATGATATTGGACAATTTTATCTAAAAATGTTGGTAGTTGGGCAAGTGACCTGAATAGACTGATCTCAAAAGGAAAAATAAAAATAGCTAATACAAATGTGAATAATGTCTGATATCTTCTGTTATCATGACGTGCATATTAAAAATATGGCAAGTTGTTGCCTCATTTAAGTAGAAAGACTTTAAAAACAACAACAGGTTTTGGTGAGGAGATATTGTTTCTCTGAGGTAGAAAATGATTGGGTTGAAGATTGCCCATGGGGTGAGTTGAGAGAAAATTGCTATTGAATTCCAAAGACCAGCTTTGGAACCAGAGGGGAAACTGAGGCAGGCAGCTGATGAGAGGGTCACGTGCTGATAGCAGCTGACACTGGTGGATCCATACCTATAGGGGTAGCAGTTGGAAAAGGGAAAAGAAAAAAATTCACATATACACATACATATACACTGTGTACACACACACACACACACATACACTGAGTACATAAAACAAAAGGCAGAGCACAAATAACTTCATATACACAAATATATTCACATACATACATTCATACATACATTCATACATACCTATAGACAGACACATACACATTCACACATAGAATGGTTAGAGCAAAGCATCAGCAAGCAGGCCCAAAGCATTTCACACATACATAATACATACATACAAAAATACATAAATACATAAATACATAAATACATACATACATACATACATACATACATACATACATACATACATACAATTGGTGGATGGAGCAAGTTTTAACACACACCCAGACAAGCTTTACACATATACATACATACACATAGTTGATGGGTGGAAGGAACCATGTGCTAACCCCCACTCACACAACCCTTACACATATGCATACACATAATTTATGGATGGAAGGAACAATGTTCCAGCCCCCAACTTAGGCAAACCTTACACATACACAGAGTTGATGGATGGAAGGAATAATGTTCCAATCCTCATTCATATGAACTTTATACATATACATGCATACACATACTTGATGGAACAATGTTCTAGTCCCATTCCTATTAACTTTACACATATACATGCATACACATACTTGATGTATGGAACAATCAATGTCCTAGAAAACTAAAATGTAATGACATGGTAACCTAATTCTTCCTTTCACAGCTTATGTATCCCAGCAAAATTTTTCAAGCAGTATCAAATTACTAGGTGATTACATTTTAGTTTTCTTCTCATAAGCCGTTATGAAAAGGCAGTGTGTTCCCCAATAACTTTATTTTTTCCATTTTTATTAGTTATTTAGCTCATTTACATTTCCAATGCTATACCAAAAGTCCCCCAGACCCACCCCCCACCACTTCCCTACCCACCCACTCCCCCTTTTTGGCCCTGGCGTTCCCCTGTACTGGGGCATATAAAGTTTGCAAGTCCAATGGGCCTCTCTTTGTAGTGATGGCCGACTAGGCCATCTTTTGATAAAGAAGAAACATTGCATAGTACAGGTTAAGAAAACAAATTATTACCCAAACCCCTGTACATACATAACTAAGCAAGTTGTTATATATTAACAAACTGTAAACAAGCAAGATAGTTTTCTCAGCTAGTTTCTCTTACTGGCAGACAGCAACTGCGGTTACAAGGAAAAAAGTAATTATTTTATTATTTATCTCTAAAAGAAATCTTGAACCACAGGGAAAAACTGGGGAAGAGACTGAGGGAAAGAAGGTCCAGATACTGGCCCAACTTGGTATCCATCTCATGGGGAGGCTCCAAGGCCTGACACTATTACTTATGCTATGGTGTACTTACAGACAGGAGTCAAGCATGGCTGCCTTCTGAGCAGCTAACTGAGATAGAAGCAGATGCTTACACCCAACCAATGAACTGAAGTTGGGGACCCTGTGGTTGAATTACGGAAAGGCTAGAAGAAGTTGAGGAGGAGGGTAATCCCATAGGAAGATCAGCAGTCTCAACTAACCTGGATCCCTGAGATCCAACCAGGCAGCATACACTAGCTGATATGAGGCCCCTGACACATATACAGCAGAGAACCGCCTGGTCTGGCCTCAGTGAGAGAAGATGCACCAGCCCCAAGTAACTTGAGACCCTAGGAAGTGGACAGGCCTGGTAGAGTAAGTATGGGGATGGGGACATCCTGTTGGAGATGGGGGTGGAGGAATGGGATGAGGAACTGTTGGTGAACAGAATGGGAGGGGGATAATGACTGAACTGTAAAAAAAGATTAAAGGTTAAAGATAATAACAATAATAAAAAAGAAGCTGAGACCACAGAAGCTGCCTAGAAATGTTAATATGGTGAAATTATTGTGTGTGTGTCAAGAAACAACAGAGACATCTACAAAACTGTATAATTTCTAAAAAGAGAATTTTAAAAGAATCACAAATCTAAACTTTTATATAAAAATCAGGCATATCTACCTTAGATATGCATATCGACTAATCAGCAAATCTTTTTTTTTTCTTTCTGTTTTTGGTTTTTCGAGACAGGGTTTCTCTGTATAGCCTTGACTGTCCTGGAACTCACTCTGTAGACCAGGCTGGCCTTGAACTCAGAAATCCACCTGCCTCTGCCTCCCAAGTGCTGGGATTAAAGGCGTGCACTACCACCGCCTGGCTATCAAATCTTTTTTTTTTTTTAATTAGGTATTTATTTCATTTACATTTCCAATGCTATTCCAAAAGTCCCCCCACCCCTCCCCCACCCACTCCCCCACCCACTCCCCCACCCACCCACTCCCACTTCTTGTCTCTGGCGTTCCCCTGTACTGAGGCATATAAAGTTTGCACGACCAATGGGCCTCTCTTTCCACTGATGGCTGACTAAGCCATCTTCTGATACATATTCAGCTAGAGACATGAGCTCCGGGGGAGTACTGGTTAGTTCATAATGTTCCACCTATAGGGTTGCAGATAAACCATATCAGGAAGATGAGAGCAAAAATGGGTATAAGAAATTAATCACCATCCTCAGTGGAAGTCACATCAGCCAGTGCTGCTATTGTTCTTGTTCCTTGATCATAAAAGGTCCCTAGCTTAAACCTAAATCTCATAGAAGAGAAAGTGGGACTAAAATCAGGGACTAGACAAGGCTACCCACTATCTCCTTATCTATTCAATATAGTACTTGAAGTACTATATATAGTAGCTAGAACAATTAGACAACAAAAGGAGATCAAAGGGATACAAATTGGAAAGGAACAAGTCAAAATATCACTATTTGCAGATGCTATGATAGTATAATTAAATGACCCAAAAGGTTCCATCAGAGAACTCCTAAATCTGATGAACAACTTCAGCAAAGTGGCTGGTTATAAAATTAACTCAAACAAATCAGTAGCCTTCTTATATTCAATAAATAGCCTGAGAAAGAAATTAGTGAAATGACACCCTTTACAATAGTCACAAACAATATAAAATATCTTGGTGTGTCTCTAAGCAAACAAATGAAATATCTATACGACAAGAATTTCAAGTCTCTGAAGAAAGAAATCAAAGAAGATCTCAGAAGATAGAAAGATCTCCCATGCTCGTAGATTGGCAGGATTAATATAGTAAAAATGGACATCTTGCCAAAAGCAATCTATAGATTCAATGCAATCTCCATCAAAATCCCAACTCAATTCTTCATAGAATTAGAAAGAGAGATTCTCAAATTCATCTGGAATAACAGTAAACCCAGGACAGCAAAAACTATTCTCAACAATAAAAGAACTTCAGATAGAATCACCATCCCTGACCTCAAGTTGAACTACATAACAGTAGTGATAAAAAATGTATGGTATTGGTGCAGTGACAGGCAGGCAGATCAATGGAATGGTATTGAAGATGCAGAAATGAACCTTGATATTTGACAAAGGAGCTAAAACCATCTAGTGGAAAAAAAGACAGCATTTTCAATAAATGGTGCTGGTTCAACTGGTGGTCAACATGTAGAAGAATGCAAATTGCTCCATTCTTATCTCCTTGTACAAAGCTCAAGTCCAAGTGGATTCAGGGCCTCCACATAAAAGCAGATACACTGAAACTAAGAGAAAAGAAAGTGAGGGAGAGCCTTGAGCACATGGGCGCAGGGGAAAATTTTCTAAAGAGTACACCAATGGCTCTAAGATGAAGAATCGACAAATAGGACCTCATAAAATTGCAAAAGTTCTGTAAGGTAAAGGACATTGTCAATAGGACAAAACACTAACCAACAGATTGGGAAAACATTTTTAGCATCCTGCATACAACAGAGGGCTAATATCCAATATATACAAAAAGCTCAAGAAGTTAGATTCCAGAGAAACAAAAAACTGTATTAAAAATGGGGCACAGAGTTAAACAGAGAATTCTCAACTAAGTTAACTTGAATGGCTGAGAAGCAACTAAAGAAATGTTCAAAATCCTTAACCATCAGAGAAATGCAAATCAAAATGGCCATGAGATTCCACCTCACATCAGTCAGAATTACTAAGATCAAAAACTCATGTGACAGCAGATGCTGGTGAAAATGTGGAGAAAGAGGCACACTCCTCCATTGTTGGTGGGATTGATTGCAAGCTGGTTCAACCATTCTGGAGATTAGTCTGGTGGTTCCTCAGAAAATTGGACATAGTACTACCTGAGGACCCACTAATACCACTCCTGAGAATATACCCAAAAGATGGTCTAACATGTAATAAGGACACTATGTTCATAGCAGCCATATTTATAATAGCTAGTAGCTGGAAACAACCCAGATATCCCTCAACAGAGGAATGGATACAGAAAATGTGGTACATTCACACAATGAAGTACTACTCAGCTATTAGAAACAATGACTTCATGAAATTCACAGACAAATGAGTGGAACACTCACTGATAAGTGGATATTAGCCCAGAAACTTAGAATACCCAAGATACAATTTGCAAAATACAAGAAAATCAAGAAGAAGGAAGACCAACATGTAGATACTTCATTCCTCCTTAGAATAGGAAACAAAATACCCATGAAAGGAGTTACAGAGACAAAGCTTGGAGCTAAGACGAAAGGATGGACTATCCAGAGACTACCCCACTGAGGATCCATCCCATAATCAGCCACCAAACCCAAACACTATTGCATATGCCAGCAAGATTTTGCTGAAGGGATCCTGATATAGCTGTCTCATATGAGGCTATGCCAGTGCCTGGCAAATACAGAAGTGGATGCTCACAGTCATCTATAGGATGGAACACAGGGCCCCCAATGGAGAAGCTAGAGAAATCACCCAAGGAGCTGAAGGGGTCTGCAACCCTATAGGTGGAACAACAATATGAACTAACCAGTACCCCCAGAGCTCGTGTCTCTAGCTGCATATGTAGCAGAAGATGGCCTACTCGGCCATCACTGGGAAGAGAGGCCCATTGGTCTTGCACACTTTATATGCCCCAGTACAGGGGAACGCCAGGGCCAAGAAGAGGGAGTGGGTGGGTAGGGGAGCAGGGCAGGGGGCAGTGGGAGGGTGTAGGGAACTTTCGGGATAGCATTTGAAGTGTAAATAAAGAAAATATCTAATAAAAAAAGAAGTCATAAAAAAAGAAAATATCAATCTGAGTGAGGTAATCCAGTCACAAAAGAACACACATGGTATGCACTCACTGATAAGTGGATATTAGCCTAAAAGCTCAGAATACCCAAGATACAATTCACAAACCACATGAAGCTCAAGAAGAAGGAAGACCAAAGTGTGGATGCCTCAGTGCTTCTTAGAAGGGTGAATCAAATACCCACAGGAGGAAATATGGAAACAAAGTGTGGAGCAGTACTTGAGGAAAGGCCATTCAGAGACTGCCCCATCTGGGGATCCATCCCATATACAGTTACCAAACCCAGATGTTATTGCAAATGCTGGGAAGTCCTTGTTGACAGGAGCCTGATGTGGCTGTCTCCTGAAAGGCTCTTCCAGAGTTTGACAAATACAGAAGTGGATGCTCATAGCCAACCACTGGACTGAGCTCAGGGTCCCAAATGGAGGAGTTGAAGAAGGGACTGAAGGAGCTGAGGGGGTTTGCAGTCCTGTGGGGTGGGGGAACAACAGTGTCAATGGGACAGACACCCCTTTTAGTTACCAGGGGCTGGATGATCAACCAAAGAGTATACATGGAAGGACCCATGGCTCCTGCTGTGTATGTGACAGAGGATGACCTTGTTGGACATTAGTGGGAGGATTAGCCCTTGGTCCTGTGGTGGCTTGATGCCCCAGTGTAGGGGAATGCCAGGGCAGGAAGGTGGGGGTAGGTAGGTGGGTGGGTGGGGGAGCACTCTCCTAGAGGCAGTGGGAGGGGGGATGGGATAGGGGATTTCCAAAGGGAAGACCTGGAAAGGGGATAACATTTGAAATGTAAATAAAGAAAATATGCAGTAAAAGATTAAAAAAAAACAATGAAAGTGGGAAATATGCTTGAACACATTGGTACAGGAGACAAGTTCCTGAGCAGAACACCAACAGCTCAGGTTCTAAGATCAACAATTGATAAATGGTACCTCATGAAACTACAAAGCTTCTGTAAGGCTAAGGGCACTGTCAATAGGACAAAACGGTCACTAACAGATTGGGAAAAGATCTTTTCCAGCCCTACATCTACTAGAAGTCTAATATCCAAAATATACAAAGAACACAAGATGTTAGACTTCAGAGAACCAAATAATCCTATTAAAAATGGGGTAGAGAACTAAACAGAATTCTCAACAGAGGAATCCTGAATGGCTGAGAAGCACTTAAAGAAATGTTCAAAGCTCTTATTCATCAGGGGGAATGCAAGTCAAAGCAAGTATGAGATTCCTTCTTATATCAATCAGAGTGGCTAAGACCAGCAACTCAAGAGAGAATATGCTGTGGAAGATATGAAGCAAGGAGAGCACTCCTGCATTGCTCGTGGGAGTGCAAACATGTAGAACTACTTTGGAAAACAACTTGGAATTTTCTCAGAAAACTGGGAATAGTTTTACCTCAAGACCCAGCAATATCACTCCTGGGCATATATCCAAAAGCTACTCCAACATCCCACAAATACACTTGCTCAAGTATGTTCATAGTAGCTTTATAATATCCAGAAACTGGAAACAACCTAGATATCCTTTAACTGAAAAATAGATAAAGAAAAGGTGGTACATCTACACAACAGAATACTATTCCGCTATTAAAACCAAGAGATCTTGAATTTTATAGGCAAATGGATGGAACTTGAGAATATCAGCCTGAGTGAGGTAACCCAAGACATGCATTGTATGTACTCACTTACAAGTGAATATTAGCCATAAAATACAGGTACCATATTACACTCCACAGACCCAAAGGAGCTAAACAAGAAGGAAGGCCCAAGCAAGGAAGCTTGAATCTCACTTAGAAGGGAAAAAAAATAGTTGTAAGAGGCAGATGGAGAGAGGGAACTGGGAGGAAGAAGGGATGGGGATGGGAATGGGAATGGGGGATTCAGGGTCAGGTGTGAGGAAGGACAGGAGAGATGCTAGGTGGCCATGAAACTGAATGGAAATCTGCAATTGATAGGGGTGAGGAGGTAGGGTGCATCTCCAGGATGAGACATGGCTTGGGACAAGGGAAGCACCTGAGAATCAATGGTGGTGACCTTAGCTGTTGTGATGGTTTTTTATATGCTTGTCCCAAGGGTATTAAAGCCCACACCTGCAAGGTTACACCTACTCCAACAAGGCCACACCTTCCAACAATGGGCCAAGTATATACAAACCATCATAGCTGTGACTCACCACACTGGGGATATCGAATCTGAAGAGGCCACCTCCCGTATCCATACAGAGACTCTAGTGTAGCAATCAACACCAACCCAACCACAAAACTTTCAACTCTAAATTTACCCTGTCTAGAAGTAATGTAGGCATGTGGGAGGGAGCAGAGACTGAGTGAATGGCCAACCAATAACTGGCCCAACTTGAGACCCGTACCATAGGCAAGCACCAGTCTCTAAGACTATTAATGATACTTTATTATGCTTGCACACTGAAGCATGTAGCCCTCTGAGAGGTTCCACCCAGCAGCTGGTTCAGATAGATACAGACATCCACAGGCAAACAGAGGATGGAGCTTGAAGATTCTAATGGAAGAATAGGAGGAAGGATTGTAGGTCCTGAAGGGGATAGTGGAACTCCACAGGAAGACCAACAGAGTCAACTAACCTGGATCCTTGGGGCTCTCAAGAGTCTGAACCACCAACCAAAGAAAGTACACGGGCTGGACCTAGGCCTCCCCGCTCATATGTAGCAGATGTACAGCTTGACCTTCATGTGGGATCCTGAAAATCTCTAATGGGGCCATCCCAAAAGCTGTTGCCTGTATGTGGGATGTGTTCTACTAGGTGGGCTTCATTGTTTGGCCTAGGTGGGAGAGGAAGTACCTAGCCTCAAAGAGACATAAGTGCCAGAGTGTGAGGATAATTAGGGGAGCCCCCATCTGCTCAGAGGAGAAGGGTACGGGGTAGGGGGGAAGGATTGTGGAAGGGAGTGGCCTGGAGGGGGGCAGTGAGTGGGATGTAAAGTGAAAAAGTAAAAAAAAAAATTTAAAAAGGGTGTGCCTTTCTGAACTTCAAATTGTTTCCTAAGATTTTCTACATCAGAGCCAGTAATAAAACACATCTCAACCTAGCATCAGTAGCAATTTTATTTTTTTCAAATGATTTCTAAGGGTGGTGGTCATTGCTGTCAATCTATGTCTCTAAGTTCTTTCCTAGAGTGGTTGGTGATTGAATCATTAATCTTTTCTAGCAGCAATGCCTGAAAGAGATCAAGCATTATTACTGTGAGTGCCAGAGATACTGCTCAGTGAGGGACAGAGGCCCTCGTAGAACTTTCATGTAATTCTTAGACTAAGAGGGATGTGAGGGTCGCAAGCACAGCAGAACTCCATAAGGGCATGAAGTCCTCTGGGCTGTGCTTACCCATGTGGCTGTGGTAACCAAACCTCATTCCATGAGTTCTAAAGCCACTTGTTGTTCCTCCTGCATGGCCCTCGGCAATGGAATTGGATGCATACTATTAGAAGAGTAGAAATAAGAACAGAATTTGAAAGGATACTGTGCTCTGCTTGTTTGTCTTGTATCTCCAACCTGTAGAAGGGCATTTCATTGGTTGGCTTTCCCAACCAAGGCCACCTGTGCCCCTTTGTAGCTCATTGCTCTGAGCATGTTCTTCCAAACAAGTGGGCCCTAGAGGTCGTGCTTGATTGTTAGATGAGATTCTACTCGGGCTTTTAGCTTTTTCATCTCTCTATTTGTTCCAGTGTCCCAATTCAACCCAAACACCACATACTCTACTGTTAATTTGCCTTGCCTTTGTCATTGAAAAGATGATTAATTTCTTGTTGACATCTTGAGACAGGGTCACACAATGTAACTGTGACTGGTACAGAACTTACTGAATAGATTAGGCTAGTCTCAATCTCACAGAGGTCCATTTGCCTCTGCCTTCTAAGTGCAGGGATTAAAGGTATATGCCACTGTACTTAGCTGATGTCTGACTTCTTAGATTTTTGCTTAGCAGCAGAACAAGGCTTGGTTGTTGTGTGGCTTCTGACTACAGTAGTTTGCTTTCAAACTACTACTGATAGGATTGTAGTTTTCAATAAATATATGACTTTTTATTTCCTAAATACTTGAATTAAAAAATACATGGTCACAGTCATACTATTTTGTCTTACACAGGGTTGAAGAGGGGACAGCAGTGGATGGCGGGTTCCTCTCCTTTCACTTGCAGGATCCCCCATTGGTGAATTGATGAACAGCCAGTGCTGGGAACCTTTGACCCAGTTCCTGAGAGTCAAAAGGGAGGAATCCTTTCTTAGGCCTATGTTGTATTTGGTTAAGGTATAAGAACAACTGATTGAGTTAGTAAAAAAAAGTGTCTACCACTCCTTGTGTCTTCGTTACCATGTTAAGTGAGGGGGACAATGCTTTCAATGTTAATATTTTGTTTGAAAAGACTCTTTTCATTAGATTTTATTGAGGGCTACAGCTGTAGCTCTGACCTTACTGACTCAATTGACTTTAGCCTCCAGGCTGTAGGAACTATGCCTGTGGTTTGCAGCTTCAGACATGGCTAGTGATACAGATGTGCTGATGTTGACAGTCTTGGATGTTCTTTTTCTTGAATATGGTTGACCCTAGCTGCTTAATTCTAACAAGGAGAAGGTGAGTAGATGTCACATCTGACATTAACCTACAAAAGATGCTAAGTCAGAGTTGATAGCATTTCACTTCCCCCTTCTTACTCAGATCAATCCAGATTGTGTTGTAGGCTGTCAGTGGAGAAAACCTTATGGAAGAAAGCCACAGGAAGCCAGTAGGTGGGCCACTCACACAGAACTCAGCTCTCAGTCCAACAGCCCAGGAAGACCTGAATCATGCCAGAAACATGCATGAGTGGTCTTGGAAGTGAACGGATTTCCACTTAAGCCTTGGGATACTTCAGTCTTGTCAGAGACCCAAAACTAGCATTTTGCCCAAATCTCTGAGCCAAAGAACTCTGAGATAACTGGTGTTGCTTGGACTCACTAGAATCTGCGGAATACTGTCAATGTAGCGAAAAATAACATATAGTGTCTGAATGAAGAGGAGTTGCATGTCAGCCACTTCCTTGTCCTCTTTTTCTTTTGGTCAGGGTAAACTGGTCAAGTTCTCAACGTCACAGAATTTAGCAAAGAGGATGAAAACTAGGACAATCTGTTTCGGTCTAATTTTGTTTCCTTATCATGTGACTTGTATTCAGAACTACAGCCAGGTCCATTGAATTCTCATTCAAGTGTTTAATGTAATGCAAAATGAGCATTTGGGAAGATGAATACAAACTCTGCACCCCCTTTTCTTCTTTTGCAGCGTGTTGCCTGAACTCAAGTTAGACAACAGCATCAGATAGCTTATTTCAGTAGTACAGTACTGGGCTGCTACCTTCATTTGAGAACCTATGCAACTCATGGCCATCATTACCACGGACCACTTGGATAGAAGGATGCCAGTATGTTTCTCACTGTTGCTTATTAAAAGTCCTGCAGAGAGAATTGGCATTTCTGTATTAGAGATAGTTGAACTATTTATCTTTTATCAGATCTGCTAGGCTTTGCCATGGTTTCAAAGCACACTATGAGCCAGTCACTGACTGAAATGTATTATCCAGAAGCTGAAAACACCATCACAAAATTAAAGTTTAAAAATTATCCCTTAAACTTTGATAGATGATATGGTCATAAATAGAATGGCTATGTTTCTAAACTTTTGCTAAATAGTTATAAGTGATAGCACCAGCTTGTTATTGTTCAGTGGACTTTTGTTATAAGTACTTTTGGCTTCAAAGCTAGGAAATAGATCTGGTTCTCTGGCAATCTGAGTAAATTTAATAAACAAATTTATTAATTTGCTTTAATAAGCAAAGGTGGTCATGTGGCACATTCATTTCCCCATTTTACCTTGGTTGCTGGGAAACACAGTTATTTTTTTTTAAATCAGTGATAAGAGCTACTCTTAGATATCTTTTTGTATCTCTTTGTCTTTTTTAAAAAGAATTTTAAAAGTGTGTGTGTGTGTGTGTGTGTGTGTGTGTGTGTGTGCATGTGAGTGCAGGTGCCTGAGTCCAGACAAGGGTGTCGGATCCTCTGGGACTGGAAATATGTATAGTTGTGAGCATCTAGTGGCAGATGCTGGAAATCAAACTTGGGTCCTCATCAACAGCACTCTATTTCCTTCCTCCACCTCCCTCTCTTGTTCCCTCTTTCTCCCTTGTCTATTCTTCTTTCATACAATAGATCTAAAGCACCATTTCCTCTGCTTATACTTCTACCAGTCCCTGCCCTGCCCCCTGTCTATTTCCCCACTGCCCCAGATCCACTCCTCTGTTTCCCTTCAGAAAAGAGCAGGCCTCCCGAGGATATCAACCGGACTTGGCACAACAAGAAACAAGGCTAGGCACAAACCCTCATATCAAGACTGGATGAGGCAACCCAGTAGGAAGAAATGTGTCCCCAAATCAGGCCAAAGAGTCAGAGACAAATATTCCTAACTACTGAGTCATTTATCCAGAGAATTTCATGGGAACTCTGAGGGATCTGGTTAATTGACACAATGGAGTTGCAATCGCCTTCAGCTCCTACAGTCATTCTCATAACTGTTCCATTGGGGTACCTGGGCTCAGTTCAATGGTTGGCTATAAATGTCTGCATCTGTCTTAGTCAGATACTGTCAGTCTCTCAGATGACAGCTGCACCAGGCTCCTGTCTGCAAGTACATCTTGGCATCAGCAATAGTGTCAGGGTTTGGTGTCTGTGAATGGAATGGATCACACAGTGACAGAGTCTCTAGATGGCCTTTCTATCACCCTCTGCTTCATTTTTCTCCCTTAATTCACTTTAAACAGGAACAATTCGGGGTTAAAAAAATTGGAAATGGTTGGGTGGCCCCTTCCTCCACTCGGAACCATGTCTAGATACTGGAGGTTCTATCTCCCTGTTGTTGGATTATTTTAGCTAATGTCATCCCCATTGGGTCTTGGGAGCCTCTCACATCCCTGGCATCTGGGACTTTCTTGTGGTTTCCCAAGTTTCCCACCCCCAGCTCCTACTTATTTCTGTTCATTCTTCTGGCCCTTTTGACTTCTCTCCTGTCTCTTCCCATACCTGGTCCTGCCCCCTCTTTTTTCTCCTATCTCCTACCCAAGTCCCTCCCTCCCTCCCTCCCTCCCTCCCATGATTATTCTGTTTCCCCCTTCTAAATGAGTTTGAAACATGAACATTACGGCCTTCCTTTTTGTTAAACTTCATATGATTTTGAGTTTTATTGTGGGTATTCTGAGATTTTGGGCTAATATCAACTTATCAGTGAGTACATACCATATACGTCCTTTTGGGTCTGGGTTACCTCACTCAGGGTGATATTTTCTAGCTCCATCCATTTGCCTACAAAGTTCGTGATGTCATCATTTTTAATAGCTGAGTAGTATTTCATTGGGTAAATGTATCACATTTTTTGTATCCATTCTTTCATTGAGGAACATCTGGGTTGTTTACAGCTTCTGGCTCTTATAAATAAGGCTGTTATGAACATAGCTGAGCATGTGTCATTGTAATATGTTGCAGGATCTTTTGGGTATATGCACAGGAGTGGTATAGCTGGGTTTTCAGGTAGAGCTACTTCTAATTTTTTGAGAAACTGCCAGACTGATTTCAAAAGTGTTTGTTCCAGCTTGCAATCCCACCAGCAATGGAGGAGTGTTCCTTTTTCTCCACATCTTGCCAGCATCTGTTACCACATGAGTTTGTTTCCTTTCTCTCTCTCTCTCTCCCTCTCTTCTCTCTTTCTTTACTTTCTCTCTCTCTCTCTCTCTCCCTCTCTCTCTCTTCTCTCTTTCTTTCCTTTCTCTCTCTCTTTCTTTCCTTTCTCTCTCTCTCTCTCTCTCTCTCTCTCTCTCTCTCTCTCTCTCTCTCTCTCTCTCTTTCCTACCTCCTGGTCAGCCCTCTGACAGTTCCTCATCCCATTCCTCCTCTCCTATCTCCAAGAGATAGTCCCCACCATCCCTACCCTGCCAGGCCTCCTCACTCTCTGGAGCCTGAAGTCTCTTGAAGGTTAGGTGCATCTTCTCTTACTGAGACCAGACCATGTTAGCCATTCTGATTGGTGTAAGGTGGAATATCAGGGTTGTTTTTAATTTGCATTTCCCCGATGACTAATTAAATTGAACATTTCTTTAGGTGCTTCTCTGCCGTTTGAGATTACTCAGTTGAGAATTCTTTATTTAGCCCTGTACTCTATTTTTAATAGGGTTATTTGTTTCTCTGGAGTCTAACTTCTTGAGTTCTTTGTATATTTTGGTTATTAGCCCTCTATCAGGTGTAGGGTTGGTAAAGACCTTTTCCCAGTCTGTAGGTTGCTGTTTTGTCCTATTGACAGTGTCTTTTGTCTTACAGAAGCTTTTCAGTTTCATAAGGTCCCATTTGCTAATTGTTGATTATAGAGCCTGAGCCTTTGGTGTACTTTCCAGGAGAATTTCCCTTGTGCCAATGTGTTCAAGGTTCTTTTCCACTTTCTCTTTTATTAGATTCAGCATATCTGGTTTTATATGTAGGACATTGATCCATTTGAACTTAAGCTTTGCACAAGGAGATAAAAATGGATCAATTTGCATTCTTCATCATGCAGACATCAGTTATACCAGCACCTTTTGTTGAAAATGCTGTCTTTTTTTTTCCCACTCGATGGTATTGGCTTCTTTGTTAAAGATAAAGTGACCGTGTGTGTGGGTTTATTTCTTGGTCTTCAATTCTATTCCATTGATCTACCTGTCTGTCTGTGTACCAATACCATGCAGTTTTTATTACTTTTGCTCTGTAGTACAGCTTTAGGTCAGGGATGGTGATTCCCCCAGAAGTTTTTTTATTGTTGAAAATTTTTTTCCCTATCCTGGGTTTTTTGGTATAACAGATGAAGATGAGAATTTCTCTTTCTATTTTTGTGAAGAATTGTGTTGGAATTTTGATGGGGATTGCATTGAATCTGTAGATTGCCTTGGTAAGATGGATATTTTTACTATGGTTATCCTGCTGATCCATGAGCATGGGAGATCTTTCCATCTTCTGAGGTCTTCAATTTCTTTCGTCAGAGACTTGAATATATAGATCTTGTCATATAGATCTTCTTGTCATATAGATCTTCTACTTGCTTTGTTAGAGCCACAACAATATATTTTACATTATTTGTGACTATTGAGAAGAGTGTCATTTCCCTAATTTTTTTCTCTGCCCATTTATTCTTTGAGTATACAAAGGCTACTGATTTGTTTGAGTTAATTTTGTATCCAGCCACTTTGCTGCAGTTGTTTATCAACTGTAGGAGTTCTCTGGTGGATTCTTTGGGGTCACTTATGTATACTACTATGTTATCTGCAAATAGTGACATCTTAACTTCCTCCTTTCCAATTTGTATCCCTTTGACCACCTTTTGTTGCCTAATTGCCCTGGCTAGAACTTTGATATTATATTGAACAGATAGGGGGAGAGTGGGCAGCCTTGTCTTGTCTCTGATTTTAGTGGGATTGCTTCAAGTTTCTCTGCATTTAGTCTGATGTTGGCTATTGGTTTGCTGTATGTTGCTTTTACTACGTTTAGGTATGCATCTTGAATTCCCGATCTCTCCAATACTTTTAACATAAAGAGATGTTGTATTTTGTCAAAGGACTTTTCAGCATCTAATGAGATCATCATGTGTTTTTTTCCTTGAGTTTGTCTATACAGTAGATTACATTGATTGATAGATTTTTGTATATTAAACTATCCCTGCATCTCTGGGATGAAGCCTACTTGATCATGGTGAATGATTGTTTTTGATGTGTTTTTGGATTCAATTTGTGAGAATTTTATTGAATATTTTTGCATCAATATTCATAAGGGAAATTGGTCTGAAGTTTTCTTTCTTTGTTGAGTCTTTGTGTGGTTTAGGTATTAGTGTAACTGTGGCTTCATAGAACACATTGGGTAGTGTTCCTTATGTTTCTATTTTATGAAATAGTTTCAGAAGTATTGGTATTAGGTCTTTGAAGTTCTGATAGAATTCTACACTCAAACCATCTGGTCCTGGGCTTTTTTTGGTTGGGAGATTTGTAATGACTGCTTTTATCTCTTTAGGGATCATGGGATTGTTTAGATGGTTTATCTGATCTTGATTTATCCTTGGTACCTGATATCTGTCTTGAAAAGCATTTATTTCTTTCAGATTTTCCAGTCTTGTTGAGTAGGATCATATATGTATGTGTACATACATACATATATGTATATATATATATTTAAATTTTCTTCAGTTTCTGTCGTTATGTCTCCCTTTCATTTTTTGATTTTGTTAATTTGGATACTGTCTCTGTGCCTTCTGGTTAGTCTAGCTAAGGGTTTATCTATCTTGTTGATTTTCTCAAAGAACCATCTCCTGGTTTTGTTGATTCATTGTATAGTTCTTTTTGTTTCTACTTGGTTGATTTCAGCCCTGATTTTGATTATTTCCTGCCATCTACTCCTCTTGGGTGTGTTTGCTTCTTTCTGTTCTAGGGCTTTCAGGTGTGCTGTTAATTTGCTAGTGTGGGATCTCTCCAACTTCTTTATGAAGGTACATAGTGCTATGAATTTTTCTCTTAGCACTTCTTTCATTGTGTCCCATAAGTTTTGGTGTGCTATGCCTTAATTTTCATTAAATTATAGAAATTCTTTAATTTCTTTATTTCTTCCCTGACTAAGTTATCATTGAGTAGAAAGTTATTCCTTTTCCATGAGTATGTGGGCTTTCTGTTGTTTTCGAAGAGCAGCCTTAGTCCGTGGTGATCTGATAGAATACATGGTTTTATTTCAGTCTTCTTTTATCCGATGAGGCTTGTTTTGTGTCTGATTATATGGTAAATTTTGAAGAAGGTACCATGAGGTGCTGAGAAGAAGGTCTATTCTTTTGTTTTAGGGTAAAATATTCTATAGATATTTGTTAAATCCATTTGGCTCATAACTTCTGTTAATTTCACTGTATATATACATATACTTGGAAAATTTTCCATCCTTTTTCCCTGAGGTAGCATCTGTCTTTGTCACTGATGTGTGTTTCCTGTATACAACAAAATGTTGGGACTTGTTTATATCTCCAGTCTGTTAATCTATGTCTCCTTATTGGGGAATCAAGTCCATGGATGTTGAGAGATATTAAAGACTGATGATTACTGGTTCCTGTTATTTTTGTTGTTACTGGTGGTATTACGTTTGTGTGGTTGTCTTCTTTTTGGTTTACTGTAAGATGATCAATTTCTTGTTTTTTCATGGGTGTAGTTTCCCTTCTTGTGTTGGAGTTTTCCTCTGTAGGGCTAGATTAGTGGAATAACAGTGTTTACATTTGGTTTTGTCATGGAATATATTGGTTTCTCCATCTATGGTGATTGAGAGTGTTGCTGGGTATAGTAGCCTGGGTTGGCATTTGTGCTTTCTGAGGTTATGTATGACATTCGTCCAAGACCTTCTGGCTTTTAGCATCTCTGTTGAGAAGTCTGGTGTAGTTATGATAGGACTACCTTTATATGTTACTTGGCTTTTTCCCTTACTGCTTTTAATATCTTTTCTTTGTTCTGTACATTTAGTGTTTTGATTATCATGTGACGGTAGGAATTTCATTTCTGCTTGAATCTCTTTGGTGTTCTGTAAGCTTCTTTTATGTTTATTACCATTGCTTTCTTTAGGTTACAGAAGTTTTCTTCTATGATTTTGTTGAAGATATTTCCTGGCCCTTTGCATTGGGAATCATCTCTCTCTCTCTTATATTCCTATTAGTCTTAGGTTTGGACTTTTCATTGTGTCCTTTATTTCCAGGACGTTTTGGGTTAGGGGCTTTTTGCATTTTGTATTTTCTTTGACTGTTGGTATCTTCAAAGTCTGAGAAATATAGAAGTGGATGCTCACAGCCATCCATTGGACATAGCACAGGGTTGAAGGAGCTAGAGAAAGAACCCAGGGAGCTGAAGGGGTTTGCAGCCTCATAGGAGTAACAACATTATGAACTAACCAGTACCCTCAGAGCTCCCTGGGACTAAACCACCAACAAAATAAAATACATGGTGGGACTCATGGTTTTAGCTGCATATGTTGCAGAGTATGGCCTAGTCACTCATCAATGGGAGGAGAGGCCCTTGGTCCTGTGTATACTATGCCCCAGTATAGGGGACTGGCAGGACCAGGAAGCAGGAGTGGGTGGGTTGGTGAGCAGGGGGAAGGGGGGAGGGATAGGGGGTTTTCAGAGGGGAAAGTAGAAAAGGAGATAGCATTTGAAATGTAAATAAAGAAAATATCTAACAGAGAGAGAAACGAGAGAAGAGAGAGAAGAGGGAGAAGATATTCTCTTTTCTACTTTATTCTGTTGGTGATGCTTGCATTCGTAACTCCTGATCTCTTTCCTAGCTTTTCCATTTCCAGGGTTGTCCCCCTTTGTGGTTTATTTATTGTTTCTATTACCATTTGCAGATCCTAGACAGTTTTGTTCAATTTCTTCCCCTGTTTGATTTTCTTTTCCTGTATTTCTTTAAGAGATTTATGTGTTTCTTCTTTAAGGGCTTCTTCCAGTTTATCTGAATTCTCATGTATTTCTTTAAGGGAGCTATTTATGTCCTCCCTAAGGTTCTCTATCATCATCATGAGTTGGGATTTCAGGTCTGGGGCTTGCAGTTGTGGGAGAACTGGGTTCTGATGGAACCAAGTGGCATTGGTTTCTGTTGCATATGTTCTCTTGCTTGACTCTTGCTATTTGGTTATCTCAGGTGTTAACTGGCCTTGCTGTCTCTGACTTGATCTTGCCCCTCCTGTGAGCTTGATTGTGACAGAGCTCCTGGGAGTCAAGCTGTCTCTGGGCATGTGTATGTGTATGTGGGGATGGGGTGGGGTGGGGGAGGGTTTGGAGCACTGGCTCTTCCCTGGGATGAGTTGTGGGCTGGAAGGAAGATGTGTCTCAGGCAGGGCAGCACAGGTAGGGTCTGCTTCTACTGGGCCCCATGTGGGTCCCAGTTAGGCCAGGTATTGGGATAGCAGGTGTCTTTCCTGTGAGCCTAGTTGTGTCGGAGCACCTGGTAGTCAAGCCAGCTCTGGATGTGGGAGGTGGTATGGAGTGCTGGCTCTGCCCTTGGCTGAGTGAATCACTTTCAAAGTCCAGTGCTGATTAAGAGCTACAGGTTACCTCACTCAGGGTGATATTTTCTAGTTCCATCCATTTGCCTGCGAATTTCATGAAGTCATTGTTTTTAATACCCGAGTAGAACTGGTATGTACTCACTGATAAGTGGCTATTACAAAAAAAGCTCAGAATACCCAAGATACAACTCAAAGACAATATGAAGCTCAAGAGGAAGGAAGACTAGAGTGTGGATGCTTTAGTCCTACTTAGAAGGAAGAACAAAATAATCAGGTGAGAGGAGGGGGAGGATCAGGTATGGGAGGAGATGGTGGGAGAGAGGGTCACGAAATTGAATGAAGGTATGTAGCAGTGGGGGATGGGGAACTGGGAGTAGCCACTAGAAAGTCCTAGATGTCAGGAAAGCAAGAGTTTCTCAGCACCCAACAGGGAGGACATTAGCCAAAGTGCTCAACAAAGGGGACATAGAACCTGTAGAGACCATATCCAGTGGATAGGCAAGCCCCTGGTTGAGTGATGGGCCCAACCACCCATCTCAAAAATATTAACCCAGAATTGCTCCTGTCTAAAAAAATGCACAGAAAAAGGCTGGAGCAGAGACTGAAGGAAAGGCCATCCGGAGCCTGCCTCACCTAGAGATCCATCCCATATACAGACATCAAACCCAAACACTATTGCTGATACCAAGAAACACTTTCTGACAGGAGCCTGATATAGCTGTCTCCTGAAAGGTTCTGTGAGAGCCTGACCAATACAGATGTTTACAGCCAACCATCAGATTGATCATGGGGACCCCAATGGAGGAGTTAGGGGAAGGGCTGAAGGAGCTGAAGGGGTTTGCAAGTCCATAGGAAGAACAACAATATCGACCAACCAGAGCCCCCAGAGCTCCCAGGGACTAAACCACCAACCAAAGAATATACACATGGAGGGACCCCTGACTCCAGCTGCATATGTAGCAGAGGATTATCTTATTTGGCTTCAATGGGAGTGGAGGCTCAATCACCCAGCCTAGGGGAATGCTAAGGCAGTGAAGTGGGAATGTGTGGGTGGGTGAGGGCGCACCCTCATAGGAGCAGGGGGAGAAAGGAGGGGCTAGGGGGTTTGCAGAGGGAAAACCTGGAAAAGGAATAACATTTAAAATGTAAATAAATAAAATAACCAATAAAAAAGGTAGGAAAAAAAGAGCTACAGGTTATGAGAGCTAGACACAGGTTTGGGAGTAATCTTGTCTTGGCTAGACCTCCTTGATTTGCAAGCAGTGAGGGTTAGAAATGGTAGTAAGTTAGCTGGGCAAAGTATATGAGGAAAAAGGAAATTAATATAGAAATAGATTAAATATTAAGACAGATTTGATTTTATTAGGAATATCAATAGTTACAATAAATGTCCATATCAAAGGATTTGAATCATCAGTGGTAAGATTATTTTAAATGGCTCCTTCCTTATCTCCCTCCTTCCTCCTCTTCTACAGTTATCTCATTTTCTATCCCTTTTTGGGTGATGACTACCTGAGGCTCATGTCCATAGTAACTCCAATTCTCAGATTTCTGAAGTCACTGTAGTGAGCTCACGGAGGCCATTTGAATCAGAATAGTACAGACCCTTTCCATTGTACTCCAGGTTGTCAGCCACAAGAACATCAACACACGGTCTTATACCTAGAGAAGGAAATGGGAAGAGATGGCAGACCTCATCTAAAAATGTCAGTTTCCAAAAAGAAATGCAATTAAAGATACCAGAGGCTTGTAAGAAACAATTGCTTGTAAGAATAAATTGCCAGAAATGAATGATCACAAGAAAAAAGAGATATAGAAAGTTAGCCTTCCTTATAGCAGGTCCATGAATTCTGAATATCAACTTAGTAGCCATGTCTCTGTTCAACTGCACCATCTTCCACCCAAATTTTTCAAGTGGTATGTTTCACTTTAGAGTCAACACTGGCTTCAGGGTTGGTTACTCACCTGCTTTGCTCTGTATCCATGAGAAGAGAATATTAATCAACATTTCTTAACTGAGTATCTTATATGTATGCCACGTGATACTGTCTCTGTGGCCCATGTTCTGGATCCACAAGAAACTTAGACCAAGACTCATAAAACTTCAGAGACAGCTAAGGGATCTGAACAAAGGATGGAGAATCATTTCAGAATCAGTAACAGTGGTTTGAAGGAGGACTGCTCATCAGAACCCAGTTACACCTCTAGCTACAGAAAGACCTACAGAAAGGTAAAGGAAAAAAGTGACTGCTACCTTGTGACCTTGAACAGAGTGCAGCAGGTAGCATGCCCCACCCCTAAATTCTTCTTACTTTCCAGTTTCTTACTAATAATATCTGTCAGTCAACTGAACTGGGTATAAGAAGATAATAGGGTGTAGGTGATGGAGTCCGTAGAAGTCACCTACATGCACACTGATCAGAATGGAGAGAGGATGTCGATGAGGACAGATAGAGAACATCCAGAATAACTTCCATACATGTACTTTGAGTGGAATCATTTGGAATTTAGGTTCTATCATATATACTCCATATGACTAAACAGAATATTTTATCTTTTTCTGGAAATTATTTTCTTCTTGTGGATAATGATGGTATTAATAACCTATATCTCAAGTTGTTTTTAGGGTTGGGGTGATAATGCATGTAGAAAATTCAAGCCGGGCGTGGTGGCGCATGCCTTTCATCCCAGCACTCAGGAGGCAGAGGCAGGCGGATTTCTGAGTTCAAGGCCAGCCTGATCTACAAAGTGAGTTCCAGGACAGCCAGGGCTATACAGAGAAACCCTGTCTAGAAAAACAAAAACAAAAACAAAAACAAAAACAAAAACAAAACAAAAACAAAACAAAAAAACAAAGAAAGAAAGAAATAAAGAAAGGAAGAAAGAAAGGAAGAAAGAAAATTCATCATACAAACAGACATAGTGTCTGTTTAATAATTACTTGACTTTCCTAGGCATTTTGTCTGCAGAAGGACAGTGCCATTTGACTTCAGGCTACTGCAGAGAAACACTTAAGGCTCATATGCAGGAGGATGAGGGAAGTCCTGCTGAGAAGGAAAATCTCCTTCATATAGTCCTGGCTTCACAGTTTATCTCACCCTTGTCACAAGCCTGTTTCCATCTTCTTGAGAGGAGTATTTTGAAAAATCTCTTCCGAAGAAAAATAATTAATTGCATTGGCTAAGCAAAATGTACACTTTCCAATTGGAAGCCTTTTTACTTGGCTCATTTTAGAGCCCCCAAACTGTCTAAATGTTCTGAGGTTGGGTTACAGAGACAGAAAAATTACTGAACCCTTCATGTAATCCTGAAATGAAAACTGTTCTCCACTCTCATTTGATGTTTTCCATACTGTGGTGTCCTGCTTGACGCCCCTGTTTCCCTTTCAAGTTGATACATCTAATCTCCCAGCTTCTGAAAGTGTTGCTGGTTGTTGGCTTCTAGTGTCTTCCTCTTTGGAAACTGACCTTGGCTAAAGAGAGACACCTCATCTTTCAGTGGCTGACCATCCTTTATGAAAAACTGGCTTCCTTGCTTCTGTTTGAAACCTCTCTAAGGGTTCACAGAAGCTCCTTGTCCTCTGTTGGATGACCTACTTTGGTGGCTGCCTAGCAATTGGCTCTTCTTCCTCTCATATACTCTAGTAATATACTTCAACAGATTTTCTTAGAAATTTTCATCTTGTAGTCTATTCCAAGAGACATGCTTCTGGCAAATATTGGCACCTAGAATCAGTATTCATAAACCTTCCTTTCAGTTAATATATTACTTTGAACAGTTGCCAAATATTTATTGATATAAGACATAATTTAATAGGACTTTGTGTAAAGGGTGATGTACTGGCTAGTTTTGTGTCAACTTGACACAGCTGGAGTTATCACAGAGAAAGGAGCTTCAATTGAGGAAATGCCTCCATGAGATACAACTGTAAGGCATTTCCTCAATTAGTGATCAAGGGGGAAAGGCCCCTTGTGGGTAGGATCATCTCTGGGCTGGTAGTCTTGGTTCTATAAGAGAGCAGGCTGATCAAGCCAGGAGAAGCAAGCCAGTAAAGAACATCCCTCCATGGCTTCTGCATCAGCTTCTGCTATCTGACCTGCTTGAGTTCCAGTCCTGACTTCCTTGGTGATGAACAGCAATGTGGAAGTGTAAGCCCAATAAACCCTTTCCTCCCCAACTTGCTTCTTGGTCATGATGTTTGTGCAGGAATAGAAACCCTGACTAAGACAGGTGATAAACTTTTTGCAGAGACCATGACTGAAGCCTCTAGTACTAATGTGTATGATCAGATAGATTGGATGCTGACACTTTTTCCCCCTCCCCATGTATGTGTGGCCCATGCCACATTTTCTATCAGAGAATGTCATTGTCTTAGATAGAGGAGAACTACTCTTTACTTTCATTGAGATTGGGCTCCCACAAAAGAATATTCCCTGGGACCAATTCCGCTTGGCATTTTTACTATGGAATCATATATCCTGATGAACTGGCCCATAGGCACTAAAGCTCCATCTGTACTCTTTCAGTGAATCTTTGAGTTTGTGTCTCATTTTATAGGTCAATGTATGCTTAGTGTTCCTAAGACAGAAATGTCCACTGGAGTAACTCACACGATGACAGTGCTGTTGCCTTATGGTTTGATGTGACTCTATTTAAACTTTGTTTTAATAGATGGATGTTCAGTATATTGTATTATAAAAATATCCATTAAAACTTTAAAAAAATTTTTTATTAGGTATTTTCTTCATTTACATTTCCACTGCTATCCCAAAAGTCCCCCATACCCCCTCCCCCCCACTCCATTAAAACTTTTATATCAAGTGTCAGCGATGCTTTTGGAACCTACAGTTGTTGGAGGCACTGGGCTGCCTTTGTCCAGTTAAGGGACAAGGGAGAGTACTTCAGCTTTGTCAGCTGATTGTAGCAGGTGTACCAGTAAGACAATTGCCCATGGTGAATACTTTAGAGTACAAGCTATGGGTCTTTCTTTAATGGTTCTAACTACATTGTAATCCTGCCTTTTATAACAGTCTGCCAGGCTTTCAGAGAAAGTTCCTACACAAATAACAAATGAAGCTTTGTCCCGTGGTAAAAGTTATTTATTCTCTGGTGATTCCAGCAGGACACCTGTGGCCATATCAAGTTCCTATACCATCATCAATTGTATCCTATTTTTAATTTTAAGCCTAACATCTGAAACCAAGTTAGGAGATGCTGTCGGGTGTGTGTGTGTTTCTATAAAGTGTTATTTACCGTGTGTTTCTTTGGAGCTCAGGTCTCAAAGGTGGGAAGTTTCACTGGTTTGCCACAAGAATGAAGTAAAGAAGGTACTGAAATCATCTGCAAGAGGACGAGGTTAGTGCAGGGATGCATACAGTGAGCTCTGCACTGTAGACTGAGGATGATGTGGCCAAGGGGAGGAAGAAAGGACCACATGCAAATCCCAATTGTCATCCTTAACAAAGAGAAGAAATCCTGTGACATCTGTAAGACATTTAGGGTTTATCTCTCTGTCCAGTTATAAAAATTGGCCTGTTATTTCCTTTAAAGTTTTGGTGAAATATAGATATGAACATTCATATCTTAGAAAGAGTATATAAGATAATTTAATGTAGTATTTAATTTATTATTTGAGAATTTCATAGATGCATACCATATTTTGATTTTTGACCTTCACTCTCTTCTACAAATTCCTATAACCTTTCTCAACATCCTTCTTCCAATTTCATGTCTTCTATTAAATTTTTTAACAACCCACTGAGTTCAATACCCAATAATAGGTATGGCTCTATTCTCTGGAGCACAGCCAATATGCCAGAGAACACAATCCTAAAGAAAACCAACTCTTCCTCCCTTAGCTGCCATTAACTGTCAGTACCTCCTCAACTAGGGATGGGGGAAACCTGTGCCCATGTTTGAATGTTGACTATCTTGATCTTGTATGGGTTTTATGCAGACAACTGCAGCTGTCATGGTGCATTGTCTTATCATGTCCAGAAGAGATTGTTTCTAGTTTGGTCCTTCCCAATCTTTGGAATTCCATAGACTACTTTGATCAGTTATGTATCTCTGTATTAACCATCCTCCACTGCATAAATGTGCTTCTCTGATGAGAATTGAAAGCTGCACTAATCTCCGAGTATAAGAATATATGTTCAGAAGGTAGTTCTAGAAAATGTCAGTTTAGGAAGATAATAGCTGTAGGTTTACCTCTAGGATCTAAGAGCTCCCAAGTAATGGTTCTTGGATGGAATTACAGTAGTAGATACGGATTTCTCTTCTGTTTTGGGCCTTAAATCTAATCAGAAAACAATTGGTTACCCCTGACATTTATGTTACCATCACACCATATCTTGATAGAATAGCCATTACTGTAGCTGACTTGGTTCATAGCTGGATAAGACTATTGATCATCTTTTCCCCCTAGTAACCTGTACAGCACCTCCCAGTGTTATGAAGGCTCACTAGTAGAATGAAGTTCCCTGGTTAATTGCAGGTTGATTTCTCCATGTCACATGACCAAAGTATGTGGTATCTTTAGAAATAGGGTTTTACCATCAAGTTCTGGTGGACAAAAGAGAAATAAAATCGCCTTCTTGTTGTAGAGGAGTACTATAAGCTATCATTGTAGTTCCCTTTTATATGGTGCTCTGCCCCAGCTGTGTCCTTTGCTACTCGGCCAGGTCCTCATGGTTTGATTCTTCCTAGGAATCTAGTCTACTGGCAGACTACAAACGTCTCTGTCTCCTAACAAGGGCTATATTGAAGTGTGGAACCCAGAAGAAGGTGAATTTAATGTGAGGATTTTCTTGTAAGCTGAGATATGCAGTTGTTCAGGGTCCATACTTTAGAGGAAATAGGCAAAAAACAGCTCACTGTAGAATGTGATGGAAGAACAAGTTTAGACTATAGGGACACTATACCAGAAAGCAACAGGATTCTCTAGTGAAAAATGTGTTTGGATGGCACAGCTATGATTTTTCCAAGAATAGCTACTCCTTTATACTACTCAATGGTGTTCCACTTTTGTGGGGATTCCAACAAATCAAAGGGAGGTGTCCCACACATGGCACTGGGCTTTTTATATGGCAACTGTGGCTTCTGGGAAGAACATTATTCTCCAAGTAGAGTAACTCTAATCAGACCTCTCTCCTCTCTCTCTCTCTCTTCTTTCTCTCTGTATGTGCATGTGTGTGTGTGTGTGTAATTTCATAAACTACTTGGTTTCAATATGGCTTTCTTGGACCAGCTTTAATGTTATGTAAATTTATATCTAATAGGGATCAGATTAGAGATAAGTCTTTTTAAAAATAATCTTGAATGCAGCTAACTTCCAAGTTTATAGGACCCAAGTCAACTTGAACAGTCCCCACAGATCTCAGAGAGATGCTTTGATACCCCTGGAAGGTTTGATGAGTCAATTCAAATGTACATACTGTGACTAATATGGCCTATTAGACCAGGGCACAGATGGATATTTCAATCAGAAGGAGAGACACATTCCCATTTAGCATAGAAAACTCACAGGAGAACTATATTGTAGCTGAAAAACTTAAGTGTTCATCTAGAAACTGAACATGGTACAATTTGCATAAAATGATTAGGAAATCCATCATAGGCGAACCTAAAATGAAATGGAAGTTTCAGCCATAAAACTCCCAGGAGTCATATTCAAGGAGTTTGTGGTCATGGATGATCAAAGGAGACAGAGAAGTGTGTGGTCTGCCAGGAGACTAGATTCCCAGGCAGAAGCCGACCACGAGGACCTGGCCCAGCTGCAGGTGCTAATAGCAGAAGTTCCTGTTGAAGTGCCACGTCAAAGGGGAACAAAATGATGGTTTAGAGTGTAAGAAGCAAGTAAGCATTAACAAGAAGAGGCTACTGGGGTACAAGGAAGACTGAAAAGGGCCACGTTGGAGTATGGAACCCAGAAGAAGGCGAATTTATGGTGAGGTATTTCTTGGAAGTGAGGAATGCAGTTGTTCATGATCCATGATACAGAGGAGACAGTCAAAAGCAGCTCATTGTATATGTTGGAGGAATAAGTATAGAATCTAGGGACACTATACTGTAAAGCTACGGGAGCCTTTAGTAAAAACTATGTTTGGATGGAACAGCTATGACTTTTTTTCTAAGATCACTGGATAGCTACTCCTTATATCTTCTAGCACTCCTTGGCCACAGTTTCTGTAGATATAGTTTCTATTGATGGCAGGCAAGATGTCCTAGAGTCCAGCCAATTCCTTCTAAATGATTTACCTAATGATTTGCAAGTCACCCACTCAGTAATAGAAGTGGATATAATCTGATTTTCATCACATCTTTCACTTTTCAAACTTTTCCATTGGTCCTTGGGATGCTCAGTGACTCATTTAGTTTGCATCTGTCTTCATTATTCTCGAAAGTGGTGAATCACTCTGCTCCATCGGCTGCAGACTCCCTTTTAAAGTCAGATCAATATATTTAATGGGTTTTCAGAATGGGTGCTTATGATCAATGTGCATTATTTATCACAGAATCATGCATGCATATTTTTCTGTTAGAATACTTTTAAGAGGCAACCCACTCTAGGTATGCATATGTATAATATTCATAATCAGGAAACTAATAATTAATAAGTAAAATATTAATTGTCCAGGAAATTAAGAAAAAACATTTTTCTTTCTTATTACTTTCTATATTCACTGACTGTTTTACATAGTGATGATTTCAAACAGATAAGTTTTAAGATAAATAAAGGCATGGCCTACACTTCTGTGGAATTGTTTAACAATATGTAATGATCATCATTAGAACTGTAGATTTATTCTTGGCATAATCAAAGGAATAAAAAGTAAAGTTGAAAGTAACAGAAGAAAACCTAGAATGAGTGGCATTACACACTAGTTTTTGTTCATGGGCTTCCTGGCTGTCGAATAAAAACAGAAACAAAAACAAAAACAGAACCAGAAAAGGAGCAGTCATCTCTCTCTCTGTGATGAGAACATGTAGACAGAGTTTTCCTTGCACTAAAACCAGAATTGCATGCTATAGCAGTTAGAATATGTGCTTTGGACGCAGCAGTAGAGTGGTTTTAAATTCCAGCTTTCTCTCTTACAAGAGTAGCTTCTTGAGTTGACGAGTTTAACTCTTGGACCTTTAATATCTTCATTACAAAATGGGAAGAACAATACCTTTTCCTATGGCAGCTAAGAGGTTTAAATGATAAAATGCATATGAAATACCTAGGTCCCTGACACATGGTAACTGCTCAATAGCTGTCAGATGCAATGTCAAAAACACAGAGAGATCATCTAGACAAGAAAAATTTCTTGTACCTGAGATGGCAATTAAAAGACTATAAATGCAGTATTTGTTTTAAGATGATAAAAGGATACACTTATAATGTGTAATTTTCCCCCTAGAATATTTGTTAAGATAAACAAGAAATGTGCAGTCAAGGATCATTATAATGAACACCTACTTCTGATTTATTTAGTACTCTTGTTTCAACAATGAGAAAAACAAAACATTTGATGTAGCTGATCTTTTGTCAAGATGTTACATTTTGATACTGATGTTTGGGCTTAGACTTAAAAAGAGGTGTTTCACATTCACAAAGGAACTCACACAATATGTACTCACTGATAAGTGGATATTAGCCCCAAACCTAGGATACCCAAGATATAAGATACAATTTGCTAAACACATGAAACTCAAGAAGAATGAAGACTGAAGTGTGGACACTATGCCCCTCCTTAGAATTGGGAACAAAATACCCATGGAAGGAGTTACAGAGACAAAGTTTGGAGCTGAGATGAAAGGATGGACCATGTAGAGACTGCCATATCCAGGGATCCACCCCATAATCAGCATCCAAACGCTGACACCATTGCATACACTAGCAAGATTTTATTGAAAGGACCCAGATGTAGCTGTCTCTTGTGAGACTATGCCAGGGCCTAGCAAACACAGAAGTGGATGCTCACAGTCAGCTAATGGATGGATCACAGGGCCCCCAATGGAGGAACTAGAGAAAGTAGCCAAGGAGCTAAAGGGATCTGCAACCCTATAGGTGGAACAACAATATGAACTAACCAGTACCACGGAGCTCTTGACTCTAGCTGCATATGTATCAAAAGATGGCCTAGTCGGCCATCACTGGAAAGAGAGGCCCATTGGACACGCAAACTTTATATGCCCCAGTACAGGGGAACGCCAGGGCCAAAAAGTGGGAGTGGGTGGGTAGGGGAGTGGGGGTGGGTGGGTATGGGGGACTTTTGGTATAGCATTGGAAATGTAAATGAGCTAAATACCTAATAAAAAATGGAAAAAAAAGAGGTGTTTCTAGTTGATTCATTTAAAAATTATGGGGCTGGAGAGATGGAAGAGTGTTTGCTGTTCTTGAAGAGTACCTGGTTTTGATTTCCAGCACCCACTCATACAGTGGCTCAAATTGCTCAGAACTTGGTATGAATAGTTTATAATGTAGGTTGCACATTTTAAGAATTTAAAAGGGAATAAAAGAGAAAGTACAACACCAAATGCAACTACACAGCTCATAGTTCACCGTCTACTCTGAGTATGAAGAGGTGCACAACCAAACACCTTTTAAAATAATGGCTGGTGCCACCCTGGGATATCTGAGTGAATTCAGAGCGCAAGAAGAGCTTAGATATTATCCTTGACATTTAAGACATTTAAGTCTCGTAGGAATGATTCTGGGCAATTTTATAGAGCTAAGGTGCTTATAGTCTCCTTGTGCTGCTTTGCACATGTATAGCCTCTACAGATTCATCTTTCAATATTCGGCCATGGAAAGTGGCACTATTAGAAGCTGTGGCCTTATCGGAGGAGGTATGGCATTCTTAGAGGAGGTGTATCTTCTTCTTAGAGGAAGAGGTAGGTGTTTGAGGTCTTAAGTGCTCAAGTCACTTCTACTGTGAAACACAGACAGCCTCCTGCTGGAGGAGAACTGACATAGAACTCTCAGCTTTTTCACCAGCACCAAGTTTGCTTACAGGATGGATGCCATGTTTCCTCCCATGATGATAATGGACTAATCTTCTGAAACTGTAAGCCAGTGCCAACTGCACACATTCAATGTTTCATGTTTAGTTAACCTCAGTGGCCCCTTGATGCATATGACTAAAAAGCCCAACACACAATAGGGATGTTGACTTATTTCCATTTAAACGGTTGATTACTATAGTTCATTTTTTCTTTCATCATGAAGTATACAGCACTCTCAGAATGGTGAGTGCAATAAAGCTAGAACAATTAATGATATTGCTAAATATAATTTTTTGGGCTTTTCTTTCTTCACCTGATGATCAAATCCCATTGGGGCACTCTTTGAACTCAGAAATTGTGCTACTCATCAAGCTCTGTTTTTAGCCTTCCTAGGTCTTAAGGCTTGGTCTTTTAAGCACATTCCCATAGGGGGATATTTATTTCCTGAGTTTTCTAGAGCAGTCTTGATTTCAACTATTCTTTTTGGTTGTTTCCATATACTATCAATGTCCCAGAAATGCCAATATTTTGGCATTTAAGCTACATCTCTCAGACAGCTTAATTCCCAGAAGTGGAAAAAAAAAATCCTTTGTTAGACTCTGTGTCCTGATTTTTGGTGTGGAAAATAAGGTCATCATATCCTCATTCCGGTATTCTTTTAGGAGTTGAAATCAGTAAGTTAGCACTATTTCTCCTTGAGCAAGTATGGCCTATCCAGCTTTCATCACTGCCAAACTGCACTACATGGAATATGCCAGGGTTTATTTGGATCTGTCCTTGGGAGACTTATTTTGGGGGGGGGGTCAGCATACCTTATCTGGTCTTCATCAATGCAGAAGATAGAATATGGGCACCAGTCTCATGGATGCCAGTGAAATCCCGTACCTTAGTAAGAGAATTGAATAGAGAATGTGAATTACAAGTCCTATGTCATTCTAAGAATAGATTAATATAATTAGATCTGTTTGGTTCTGAGAGGCAGCCACTTGCTCTTATTAAACAAATAGAAACAGATATATTTACATATGATATCTGTAGTCCCATGTCACCAATGGAAATATTTTGTTCTAATTGACTTTCTCCCTCTGAATATACTTTGTATTTCATAGGAGTCATATTATGATGGCCTAGTTTATGGTTCTCTTGCATGCCTAGCTTGGTGTTGGCTTATTGTTTGTAATGGTCATTGTAGGCAGACACAAGATATGCTTATCAGCATGCTTTTGAAGATTAGGACTCTCAGCAATATTCTGGGTGAGTATAAATGTTACTGGATGGTAGATTTTTGGATGCTATTGTTTTGCGTTGAAGAGATGCTGACAGATGATTAAAAAAATTATGCTCTCAACCATTGGATACCATAGTGATTTTCTTTTTAAATGCTTATGCTAATAATGAGAATGAATCTTTATTTGTGGACTAAAATTGGCAATTTAAAAGAACAGTAAACAAATTATTTCATTAATTAGGACTGTTATACTTTCAAGCAATTATTCATTTGTTCCCTTTCTTACTAATTAGTGATTGCTTAGTTACAGATATATGTATGTGAATGTAATATATATATTACATCCTGCTTCTATTTTTCAATTTTTTATTAGATATTTTTTTCATTTACATTTCAAATGCTATCCTAAAAGTCCCTCATACCCTCCCCCCGCCCTGCTCCTCTACCCACCCACTCCCACTTCTTGGCCCTGGTGTTCCTCTGTACTGGGGCATATAAAGTTTGCAAGACCAACAGGCCTCTCTTCCCAATGATGGCCGCCTATGCCATCTTCTGCTACATATACAGCTAGAGACACAATCTCTTGGGGTACTGGTTAGTTCATATTGTTGTTCCACCTATAGGGTTGCAGACCCCTTCACCTCCTTGGGGGCCCTGTGATCCATCCAATAGGTGACTGTAAACATCCACTTCTGTATTTGCCAGGCACTGCATAGCCTCACAATAGACAGCTATATTAGGGTACTTTCAGCAAAATCTTGATGGCATATGCAATACTGTCTGTGTTTGGTGGCTGATTATGGGATGGATCCCTGGGTGGGGCAGTCTCTGGATGGTCCATCCTTTCGTCTCAGCTCCAAACTTTGTCTCTGTAATTCCTTAAATGGTTAAGAGAATTTTGAAGTGAGACACGTTCTCCCTAGTCAAATAGGGAGAATAAGCACAACAATGATGAGGATTGATGGCTAGAAAATTAACAGCTATTTTATTGATAGGTAATTATGCATCAGACATCAGTATGAACATTTCACATGTAATACATAATTAGTCTTTGCATAACCCATGTTTCAGATGAGAAAATGTGTCACATAAAAGTTAATTAGCCCATCCAAGGTTAGATATAGAAGTGGAAGTAGGAAGAGCAGAGACTGAGATGTTGTGAAATGTTCCAAATCTAGGAGACTCATTTGTATTGCAATTCTAGGAAAGGAAACCAGATGTTTGGAAATGGAAATTTTTGATTTGTCAGGCAGTTGTGGCACACACTTTTAATCCCAGCACTTGGGAGGCAGAGACAGGTGGATTTCTGAGTTCAAGGCCAGCCTGGTCTACAGAGTGTGTTCCAGGACAGCTAGTGCTACACAGAGAAACCTTGTCTCACCCCCCCCCCCATTTTTTATTTTAAAAGCAATACTTAACATAAAATGTAAAATTATGCAATTATACAAATTTCAAGATTGTAGCCTATGTGGTTTGGAGATTTTGGGATAGGTTCTGATCACCAAAGGGTTAATGGGGGGAAAAGAACAAGTCCTAGCATCTAGGCACGAATACTCCTCCTCCCAACTGGAATGTAGCTAGAAACCAAGAGACAATATTTGATTTGTGTATTTCCTTCCTGTCTGCAAAACTGCTGTCTTTCCTTGTTTAGCCCCCTTGTCTCAGATACTCAGGTTGGAGCTTAGCTTACTTTGAAAGCTGAGGTAGAATTTCCTCCAGCAGGTAGCTTCAGGATTTATGTGAGTCACTTCCTGACTAGAGCTGCCAAATCATTTTCAAAGCTTCTGTCTTAGCCTTACCTCAACTATGTCTTGGAACATTAGTTATATGTGATATGAATGGATACATGGTTCATGAAAAGTGTCTCTTGATCAAATGAATTTGGAGAAGTGGGATTTAACAAAATGAAATTAGTTTCATGACATGGTGCCCAAGGTTCTAAAGCACGTTGGAAATGTCCACATTGGGCAAAAGTAGGTAGTAGTTCTCAAACTTTCTGATGGCTTTAAATTTTTCCCTAGTAAACCTTATAAGACTTCATGGCTCACAAGCCAAACATACTTGAGAGTGCTCTTCTTTTTACATTATGAAAATTATTGTGGATACATGTTTATAGATAGGAATACCTAAATATACATGTGTGTCCGAAGGAGGTTACTCAAAGGACATACAAGGTAGTATGGTTCCACAAAGAGACAGAATTCCTAAAAATTAGTGATTTTGTCTAGTTATATCTCTGACTAGTTATATAAGAATGGCCAGAAATACAAATATTGTGCATCTTAATTTTTCTATGAGATTTGAGTACCAGTAACAGTGGGAGAGGAGATGGAAATAGTCAGGCAAATGTACTTCATGGTTCGACAGAGAAATGTGGTACATGAAGTAGCTAATAATCACCGTGAAGTACAATTGTCCATTCAGTTATTGTCCATGCATTCAACAAGTATTCCCTTTTGAATTTATTATGTGTTGAGTACAGGAGACCAACTAAGGCACGATTCTCTGTCCTTCTGGAGCTTCTAATTTGGAGATGAGAATAGATAATCAGTATGGAACAACCATCTGTGAAAGTGAAAATAAATAAGAGGGTGAAGTGACGAATAATCAAATTAATGTGAGTTTCTAAGTGATAAGGATGTGCTTTTCAAAGGCCTGGGTGGATGGAGGTATGCATCCTGCTGGGCTCTTGGATAGAACAGGATGATTTATATCTCCTTCTCTGACATAAGTAGCCTTTCCTTTATGAGCCTTCATGTCATAGCCTTAAATAATCCATAGAGGAGAAGAGGGTGATTGTAGTGGGGTCAACGTTTCACTGGTGTGTCATAAAATAAAAATGAAAATGACTTTAGTACATTTCTGAGAACTTCCTGCTGAGATGTATCTTGAAACACTTCCAACTGTGGCAAATGTCCCGATATTCTCTTACTATTCTTCTTAGGTAGAGCAGAGGAGAATTCCCAGCTAGGGTGCTAAGAAACTTGTACCGAATCTCTGCCACTAACAGCATGCACATATGGACCATTAACTCTGCCTTTCTCAGCTTAGCTTCCCATCATTTTGAGAAATGAAGAAATGGGATATCTTGTCTTCAAAGTTTTCCAACTCTTAAATGTCCCATCCAGGTCCCTAAGGTCCTTGGTCTTATTCGTTTTTGTCTTTGAAATCCTAGTTCTGACACTGGTGCTGTGTCCCATTTCTCTGAGCTGTCACTTGTCATTTAGCTCATTGTAATAAGTTTATAAACTTCAGTGAATAAGCCTCATTGAGGCTTCTATATCACAGGCATAGAAACATAAAGAAGTCATCCTCCATGCCAGCCTTTTGATGTCTGTGAAAGGCTAATTTAATACGGGGACATTTAGGTAACTTCAGCTGAAAGTACCTGCTTACTCACTGCCATGGGTCAGGCAGCTCAAGTTAATATCTGCACTAATTGAACACATTAATCAGAGAAAATGATGATTCGTAATGTGTATGTGTGTACTTAAAAAATGGGAATACTGAAAAACCAACGTAAGACAAATTGAGCTGTAAAAATTTTGTAAGTGGAGATTTCTGCCTTGGAAAATGAGTAAAAAAATATATTGAGGAGCCTTGAAGATCCCTAGCTGAGCTTCTCATTTTTCCCTGGCTGGGCTTCTTTTCTTTACAGGTGTGGTTAGGTATCATAAATAAAATAGTCTCTACAGGAAAGGCTTGGAAAGCCTAGGGAGGAATGGGGGAACTGTTGGATACAGGTAGTCAAAAGGCTGAAGCTTTAGAAAGACATCTCCACTTACAAAATTCTTACAGCTCAATTTGTGTGTTGTGTTGTGTGTGTGTGTGTGTGCGTTGTATGGTGTGTGTTGTATGTTGTGTGTGTGTGTGTTGTATGGTGTGTGTGTTGTGTGTGTGTTGTGTGGTGTGTGTGTGTGTGTGTTGTATGGTGTGTGTGTTGTGTGTGTGTGTGTTGTGTGGTGTGTGTGTGTGTGCATGTGTGTGCGTGTGTGTGTGCGAGTGTGTGTGTGTTTTGCTGGTGCACATATTACGTAGATGGCTGTACACTGCTAGCAGGTCTAGGACTCTTCCAGCTCAGTTTCCTGCCTTTCGTTTAATTGGAAAGATGTACTAGAGATGCATGTGCCTTGCCCAGACCCCCCTTTCCACTGACGACTTATTGCCCTCAAATTTGAAATGCTTCATCTAAAGTCAATCCTTTTACTCGGGGTGATTCTTATCTAAGGATGGTTGATGGCAGTGTATAATGTCCTAGCCTTGAGCACCAGCGTGGGGCATCTCTGAAAGGATTCCTTATTATACTGTGTGGGGTATTATACAGAAGGCATTGCAGCATGACTCCCTCCTCTGTTCAATCATTAGTTGATCCTGTAGACACTCATTAACAAAGAACAAGCTAAAATGCAACTTCATGTTGTTTCCTGGGAGACCATGACTTGCATCAGAAAATACTGTGTATATGTAAGGAACATCAGATAGTGTTATTCTCTTTCTTAAAATAGCCCTGAAGTGAAGTCCAAGTTTCTTATCAGGGCTTAAAGATTCTTTGTCAATTGGGCTGTGCACACTATTGTAATTTTTTCCGTTTATTGTTTCTAAACTTAAAGACAAACCTCCAGTCCATGGTCTTTAGAAAGCTCCAAGCATTTCCATGCTCTAATTTGTTTTAATGTCATTTTATTTTGGTTTAGCTCATGTCTTCTTCTCATTATTGACTCAGACTTTTCCCATCAAGACGCGTGCATTATGCCTTAATAATGGTAGTCACATATCTTAAGTCCTTGTCTTGTGCTAAAGGCAGTCTAAGTCCCTGGTGTGCTGTATTATGTTGTCATTCTTAGTCTCCAGACATTTGTGCAGCAGATAATACTGTTATCATCATGTTGTGATGAGAAAATAGTAGTGTAGAGAGTTTGAGAAACTTTGATCAAAGTCATAAAATTGGTAAACAGTGGTGCCAAGTCTGCTATGGGTATAGTTTGTACCCTGCTCGTTATGCCTTCTAGGTATTCTTTGACGGAAAGGACTCTGTTTTTGTTTTCCGTTTTGAAAACCAAAGGGACTGAAGACATCTAGTGTGACAAAATGAAAATATCCCTTCTCTCCAAACCCTATCTCCTGCCACATTTTATTTATCAGTGTCTTCAGACCAAGAAGGGACGAACAGTCTGGTAACCACATCCTCCCCACACCCACACAGCCCCATTGGTTGCTCCTTTAGAAGAAGTACACCTCCACTTCTCCTGGTCCAGCCTTGCTTGGGATAAAGCTACAGAGCTGGAGGTAGCTGAGCAATGTAACATTTGTTTTGGGGGTGCAGCTTAATGTGGTATCAAGATGATTAATACTTTTTCACAACAGATAAAAGTCCAGTATTCTCATAGAGTGCATTCTTAATGCTATTAAAGCAATAAATACCTTTCAAAGACATAACTTGTCAATACTGAAATATAAGATAAGTGATCTGTGGAGGCTGTGGGGATTGTCATCTGTGTAGAGATGCTCTGTGCCTGGAGCTGATGGAGTCTTCTGAAATGTCTCCTCCCCTTCAACGTGTACTTCATCTCCCAGCATTCTCAATAGTACACTTGGTCATCTTTGGATGAAAGCTGACTGTTAGATTCACCTGTTTATGTGCAAGATGAGGGATTTGCCTAGGATACTATCATTACTTTCCATTATTTTATCCTGCATTTATTCTCCCCTATGAAAAAGCCATTAGAGTGGTGTCAAGATCCATTTGTTTCAACCCTTTCCTTATTTTACTAATTATGCATACCTTTAGGATTGATTTCTTTTTTCTGGGTTCCATAGGTCTTAAGATTCAGACTCTAGCAAAATTCACAAAAGCATCCACACTAGCAAAGTGTGGTATAGTGCCCCTCAGCTCCTGGGCTAGTGATGGCTTTTTATGTCCTCTAGTACATTTGGAGGTTTTGAGGATCTCAGGTGTTGGGAAATATTCATAAAAATAGAATCCTTTAAGATGTGTTGTAGCTCATTCATTAAAAAAATTCCATTGTTTATTACTATGCTTGGTGTCTAAAATAAATTATTGTGACATTATGATTTAAAGTAAAACTTTGTGTAGAAATGTAGTGGAACCTATGCACAGATTGTATGTTTATATTTGTCTATGCCTGGAATTTTGAAGGTAGTTTTTAGAAGTCTATTTGTTTGAGGCAAAACCTAGGGTTAGAACTCATTTCAAGGGATATCTGTACATGGAGATCTTGACCCATTCATGTATATTGTTATTTAGGGCAGTGAAGAATGTTTCTGAATTGAATGGGATTCTAGTCCCTCTGACCTCTGGCCAGCTTGTTTTCATGGATTCAGATTGGCTATATAGGGAGAGAGGAACATTGGCCTACTGTTTCACTGCAATGCTTTCTACTTGGTATATTCAGTGGGGCTTGGCAGGGGTGAGCTGGTTATCTCATCCTGTGAAGCACCAACCATATATAAGTGTGGTCTATTGTGGTGTGGGGGTGAGTGTATCTTTTCATAAGTCATAGTGTCAAAGAGGTAGCAAGAACAGTGGCCTAGTATTATGACCAGAGAATTTATGTAGTACTCTACTGAATTTAAATACGTTTATATAAACAGATTCCTACAAATGATGATGGGGGATAGGGTCTTTGTCAGTGGTGGACAGTTTACATGACCAGATGAAGACAAGGACAAAGAAATTGTTTTTATGACTTCCATAATGATACTTGGACTTTTAGGTTATGCAAGATGTGTGTGTGTGTGTGTGTGTGTGTGTGTGTGTGTGTGTGTAAGTACATTGAATTCAAGAATATGTACTCAGGACTCTAGAGACTTAGAGACTTAAGCCCGGTTTTCTATATTGCAAATATAGCTAGAGCTGAATGTTTGGAGGACTTTCCAGTTGGTCTCTCAGGAGGCAGCAAACAGCTCTGAGCACTTGTTAGTCCAAAGGTTTGAATACACTGGAGGCAAGATAATTAGGGATCTTCAGGAGAGCACAGAGAAGAGTAATTGAGAGAAACCAAGTGAAAAATAATGGGGAAGCAAGGGAGATGAAGGACCATAACTCACAAGATGTTGGCTGGTCTTTATTTAGATGGTAAAAGACCCAAGGTTTTAACTAGAAAGCCCAAGGTACATTGTAGGTAAAGAAAATTTCATTCAAACATTTATCGGTATGTGTCAAGTGAGTAGTCTATTTAAGAGAAGGCTCAGAAAGTGTCATATGACTCTCAAGAGGGAAGTCTCCCCAGGTGAACAAAGATCAGTATGCTCTGTGGTGGTTAAGAAAACACCTTTCTAATCTCTGCTGGTTCTAATTCTGACAGGCTGGGCTTTTGAAAGCAGAACATACACCATGATGATGGAACGTGTGTCCTACTAAGCCAGCACAGAGTGGGCAGCAGTTAAAAGGCTGAAATAAAATGGATACTTATGGCCTGATTGGGCAGTTGGGGGGCCAGTGGTTCTTGGAGGGGTGGTTCTCAGGCTGCTGAGTGCTCAGCCTCTCTTTGGCTTGTCAAGAGAGGCAAGCACCTCAGGGAGTCCAAAAGAAAGCTCATGCTCATTTCTTCAGCTTGAAGATGAAGGTGAGCAGAAAGGAGATGTAGTTTGACAGGAGCACAGAACTGCTTCTTGGTGAATGACAGTTCTGTACAAGGACAGTGGCTTTTCGCAGCTGATTGTGGACTTTGAGATTTTCCCATTTAGTACAACCGCACCAAGCAAACCCATGTGAGATAATGAAAATGCATTTAAAGCAACCCGCACAATGACTTCCTGTGAACACGACAGTGTTCTGTTCTCTTTCCTGCGGAGTTATGCCATGGGTATTGACTAACCATCCCAGTTGGCCTGAAGCCAGATGGTTTCCTGGGATGTGGGACTGTTTGTGCTAAAGAGAGATTCCAGCCAACTTCCATGGCTGCTCACACTGGTGTAAGAGAGTGTTGTTATATCCTATGCTGAATGCTTTGCCTGACTGATCCTGTGTGTCTGCCCCATCACTTCTGAGGAAGACTCAATTTGTTTTCAGATCTATTTTATTGATGAGGCTAGTTAGGAAGGAAACAGGTTAGCAGACTTATCCAAGCAATCATTAATGTCAGCTCTCTTTGGGCTGTGAGAGTCCAAGATAACCTAAATAATTTTTTTGTGTTTTGTTTTGTACTGAATTGATTAGATAAGCTATATTATGTAATGATGTAAAAACAAAACCAAGTGCTCTATTTTCCTTGTGCAGAAGTAAAGTAATTTCCCAAAGTCATGTGCTTAATGAGCTGAGCCAGGAATCCTGCTCTGATTAATTCCCAAGTCCATGTTCTTTGCTATCATGCAGGTAGGACTGGCTTGGAGAAGAAACTCCCCATTAAGGCCCTTCTGGCTCTTTGGGGAGTTTCCATCCTTACTCCTGACTGCCTTAGAACCCACTACCCTAACTGAATTCTCCAGCAGGAAGAATGTTGAGTGATCTTTTACTAGCTTCTCAACTGGACAAAACATTTCATTTACAGTGGGCAATTTTCTCTTCAGCTTCACAATGCCAGATGTGAAAATTCTACTTTGATTATATTAATGAATACCCAGCAGATGATGCTAATAAAGTTTTATTTCTCATGAATCTGAAGGAGCAGTAGGTATCTGGGAGCCCTGTGGTGTCCTCCGAAGTTCAGAGTGTTATCAGCTGACTGTCTCAAACCCTGTCTGTCAAACATCTTTCCAGTTCTGGTTTCTGTTCTAAGAAGCAAGTCCAACAGGAGGGTCAGCCAGATGATCCCGCTAGTGGGAGAAGGGTTAAGATGACTTTGAGCAAGTTAGACTACAAGATCCCTCTAAAGCACTCAGCTCTTCCTGGAATGTCTCAGTTGATGGGGCTTGTGTTCATTGTAGATGAAATCACTACTTGCTGTTTCTCCCCAATAAGAGGGTCAGAAATCCTTCAATTATTCTCACCTGTGACTAGTACAGATTCACGGCGTGGATTTAAAGTGAGGCTCTTGGATCAAACAGCCTGGGTTAGAATGCCAGCTCTACCTTTTTTCAGCTCTGTGACCTTGAACAATTAAGTTGACTTTCTAAGTGTCTGCACTTTTTTCTATAAAGTAGAGTCATAATTGTACCTACCTATTAAGATTGTTGTGAGAATTAGATAATATAGGGCACCCAGATTGCTGGCTAGGTGAGTGTTGGACATCTGATTATAGTCAGGATTTTACCCTGGCAGCAAGGGCAAGCTGGAGCACACATGTATCAACTGATTCAGAGGTTGCCAGAAAGATCAAAGAACTTCATGGACAAAGGCTGATGGTGGCTTAATAGCAGAATTTCTCCCTGTCTCTTGGGAGAATCCTCATATGGGCTTTTAAATCCTTCCACTCCGGTGAGCTAATTCACCCAGAGTAATAGCTATACTAAAATTCAACTAATTTGGAGCTTTAAGTTACATCTGCAAATCTCCTTCATCCCACCACCTAGATTTACATTTGACTGTAACGGGCACTGCACCACCTGAAAGGCCCTCTTCACCTGCTGGCTGAATCATATGCATTATTTTCCCTTAGCTGTGATGACATATAGACACAATCCTGGTGACTTCAAACAAGGGGTGTTTATGCTTCTCACACTTTTGGAATCCAGAAATTTGAAATGTGAATCAATAGGCTAAAGCAACACGTCAGGAAATCTGTGCTTTCCCTGAGGCTCTAGGATAGAGTCTGCTTCTTGTAACTTTTTTGTGCTGGTCTCACCAGGCCATTCTGTCTCCATGGCCACAGTGCTTTCTTTTGTAGGTATGCTGAATCTTTCTGCCTCTCTCTTCCTAGGATATATGTTCCATTTAATGTCTCTCTGACAACACAAGACAATCTCCTATCATACATCTCTCACTTAATTCCATCACGTGTTTTGGCATGGGTGGCAACATTTACATTTTTCAAGTTCTGGGATCCCCACAATGTCTTTGATGACCATTGCTGGAACTCAATATTCTGTCCTTATTTAAGTTGGAGGTTTCCTTTGTATCATGGACTTTGCTGTATTGTGGGGGCAGGGTACGGGTTATGAGGAAACAGTTGCCATATGTCTACCTTTAAGATGCCAAATGGAAACAAATTGAGTCTCTAGAAGCATGGGTAGCCTGGGAATAAGACGGAGTAGAGTCAGAACCCCTGTCAATGGTTATATGTAACAGTGCAAGGCTTCAGAGACAGGAAGGGTTCATGGAGCGGGGAGTACTTAAAGGATAGGAATGCTAAATCAGTCAATCACAGTGCTTCCTGCACCGATCTCCTGAAAGGCTAAGGCCCAGAAGAGATTATTGGGCCCAAGTTCCAGAGTCCTATCATCAGCTGCAGCATACAGTAGGAACATTCTTAGATCTCAGTAGAGACACACTTTAGAACCACTGTTTAGACATATAAGATAGTGATAGAGTCATGTCTGTAATCTCAGCTGAGACAGGGAGGCAGTGGGTTTGAAGCTATCCTGGGCTATCTAATAAGCTCCAGGTCAGCTGGGGCTGCAGAGTGAGAACCTGTGACAAATGGCAACCAACAGACCTACAGAAAGGTGACAATGATGTTGGAGGAGATTGCTTTCACTTGCCAATTTAGACGCTGATGTAGATGTCAGAGTCTTAGAAAGACAATAAATGTTTGCTCTGTTTGTCAGTTTCCTTTAGTTTATTTATCATCCCCTTTGAGCAGAGTATCAGCTGTAACTCTGCTAGCAGAAGGCCGATGAAGCATAGACACTGTTGTAGCATCTTTTGTTCAGAGCACTTAGAAAAGTCCTTAGAGTATAGTAAGTGTTCAGTAAACACTTGCCCAGTGAAAGACTGAATAACTTCTGCGCTCGTACAGCTTAACTGTCTTAGTTCATTTGACTTTGCTTGTTCAACCCTAAACTAGTGACTTTGTCCTGTTATTTAAACAGAATCAAATCAGTCAAGTTTAACAGTTTCTTTCCATTTTCAGAAAGATATTCTAGTCTACCTAGCCCATGTAGAGCTAAAGAGAATTTGGAGAGTCTTTAAGCAGTGGAGAAATGCCCATAAAATAATTAGGATGGTTTAAACTCATTTAATTCTTAATATTTCCATTTCTGAATAAATATTTCATGGATTGCTCTTCTGGGAGGCCAAGAGCCAGGAAATTTCAGCAATAATATGTGTATGAAATTTCTCTTTTCCCCATAGTAGCACATTTTGAAAGATATCTCAACAGGTTATGACAAGTAGAACAGGAAAATATTATTTTAATTTCCCCGGGTCAATTATTAGAATTACTGAAAACATACTTAAATCACACTTTATCAGTGTGATCCACTCAGAGAAGGGAGGTGGATGAGAAAAAAAAATTCTGGATGGGTGTATCATAATTAAGTTTGTGCCCAAAATGCCAAAACAAATCAAATGTGCTGGGCACATCTGCCTCCTGACTACTGGATGGGGTAAATGTGTTTAAATGACTTTCTGCGATGAGGCAGGTGGTCAGACTGAAGGACAATTTCAAGCCGCGCGCATCTCAGGAATGCCATTCCTACTTAGCAGTTTGGAAACAGATGCTTTTAAAGAAGCAGTTATGAAAACTACAAACATGTTGGAGGAGTTTCATAGAACCAGACACTCACTTGGGTCATTGGTTTTGATAATATACCACGGGACACTGCCTTTATTCCTTTCCTACTAAGCAAGGCTGGGGACAGTGGACAGAGCTGGGGTTGGAATCAGGGTACCAGGACCACTGTGATAGACTGACTGGCTCAACAGTTTCCCTGGGGCTTTGAAATTTGATCACAGATTCCCTTGCATCCTAGAAATCCTTTGTGCTCTCAACACACTAGGCAACTGATTACCCCAGGAACAGTCTGACTCTCTGATTGAATAATGACACTCCCGCTGCTAACGTCATCAAGGGAGACTATGGCTGGTGAAAAAGTGCTTTCTGTAGGAGCTGGATCATGTTTTAATAAGGCTACAGAGGCCAGTTGGCTACAGGTCTACCATTCCTTAAACAAGCAGATGGCCTTATGTGGCAAAATGACTGATTATATTCACACGTCACAGCATTTCTGTGTGTTACATTCTTTTAACTTTAAAGCCAAAATGAGCGGCTTTATAAATTCTTATCATAAGGTTGCATTAGGGTTTTTAAGACCTATTTGCCAACTCATTTCTCTTCCAAACACATAGTCTCCAGGGTTTGGAAACTGGTTCAGTTGGTAAATTCTTGCCATGCAAACTTGAGGCCCTGAGATTGATCTTTGATGCCCACCTTAAAAGCCAGAAATGGTACATACAAGCTTGTAATTCCAGTTTTAGGAAGGCAGACACAGAAGGCTTCCCAAAGCTCAATGGCCAGCCAGCCCAGTATATCAGTGAGGCCCCAGTACAAAGAGAATCATTGTCTCAAAAGATAAGATATACAGCCCCACAGGAATCACTCTGGAGGCTGACTTCTGGCCTTTACATGTGTGTGAAAACACACATGTGTGCACATACAAATACAAAGGGTATCCTCACACATGTGGACACACACACATCTCTACACACACACACACACACACACACACACACACACACACACACTAAATTAGTTTACCTCATTATAAATTTTAAAAACTGTCTTGATCCTATGCAAGGAATTTTCTATTATATTTTTTATTATTTTTTTATTTATTTATTTTTATTACATATTTTCCTCAATTACATTTCCAATGCTATCCCAAAAGTCCCCCATATGAATACCTTTTAGAGGAGGGGGAAGAGAGAGCAGGAAGGAGAGGGATAAATAGAATATGATTTCCTCTGAAATTTTAGGTCTGCCACTGAAACTTTTCATCAAAAAAAAAAAAATTAGGCAACTAAAACTAAAACCATTGCTCATTGTCTGTCATCCCTTGTGCAGGTGAGGCAGAGCTTTGAGGAATTTGATACTACAGCACTGTCCTCACAACAGCCACCCATTGTATTGCACAGTGGGTGGGGTTGAGTTGGGGAGTGGGAGGCTGTGCTGCCCTCCTGGAGGAGGTGCTTCTGCTCCAGATGATGATGAACCTGCAGCTGGCTCTTCAGTTTAATTTCTACTCCAGAACTTCAGTTAGACATGACACTTGGTGGAGTCCATTATTCCCTACACTTCTGTTTCTTGGAAGTGATTTCTTCCTAAATTGTTCAGGACAGTGTGATATGGAGAGAATATGAAAGCAGAAAGCTGGGAAACTGTTTTAGCCTTCCTTCTTTTCTTCTCTGCCCTCTAGTCATTAGACTGTGGGCCATCCTTCCTTCTCACCAAGGCCTCGTTGCCTATCCTGGTACATGCATGGCACACTGTCAGATATCCAGCAATATTGCTGATTGAGTAGGAGAGACTAAAAAAGCACTTGATTCTAATTCAAAGCAACAGGTTGTATGGGATTTGGGGGGCATCTATCTTGGGCGGAAAGAGATTTAATTTCAAGTCATTTATGAAATAAAATTTGCTATATCAAAGAAACATCACCCTCCTTCATGTATGTATGCACATGCATGCATGTGTGAATATCCATATAGATACTTATAATAATGGTCTTTCCTTTGTCTATACCAAAACTTATTTTCCTTCTAGAACTTATGTGTTTCTTTGGCTAAGATTCTTGTCTTGGGCTATATTTGGCTCAGGTATAGCAATACTATTATACATTTATCCCTAGGACTAGGGTCAGAATTAATTAAGGTTGATGAATTATCCCAAGTTTTATGGAGATGCTGGATTATTAAAACCCAATGAAGGAAGGGCTATGCTCATGTGAACAAGATCAAAATGCCAGTGACAAGGTATATTCAACTTTTGTCTTACTGAGGCTGCACCCGTGAGTGGTATCCAGGTCCTCTATTGTCATGCCCTCCTAGCATCTTAGAGCTGCAATGAGATGAGCTGACATTTGTGTTTTAGGTCTAAGATCTGATGAGGCATGGTACCTGGACATATGATATGGGTGGCAGGTTTCCTGATGTCTAAGAGGTGATGAAATCCCCTGATATCTAGGAGGACCTAGATGTCTTTCAGGCCAAGTTCTTGTTCAGTATAATTAACTCTGATGTGAGGGAACTCTCAAAAGGCATGACCTTCCTCAGTATTGAAAAGCTACAGATGAAGGCAAGCTGTCACTCAAAGCTGTTGTCAATGTGCTGCCGGTGTTCAGGCAAGCTTAGAAGACATTTTTCCTGTGTCGTTTCACATAAGGGAAACCAAAACAAATCAACCCCCTACACCCAAACATCATCATCGTCGTCGTCATCGTCAACAACAACATTAACAATAACATCAACAACGACAATAACAAACCCTCAAACCATTGTAGTCCTAGTCCCTAAAACTGAGCTGCTAACGACAAGACGGGAATAATCTCTGTCTGGCTATCTTATCTTACATGCTTTCTTCACCACCACTCCACCCTCCAGCTCTCAGGCTACTTTGTATTAATTTTCCCCCACAGAGCTGATTGCCATCCCCAGGCTGATCCTTCTAACCAGCTGCAGGGCTGTTGCTTAGGGACCCATGGTGCTTCACTAAAGTTCTGAGGGAACCTTTACTCTTGCAATCAAGTCCTGAAGGGAAGGCAGTTACTTTAGAGGCTTCTTTACCTTCTGGGTGAGATTGGGGGCAGAAACAAGTGCATGTGCAAAAGAATCTGCAAGGTATTGTTCCACTTGCCTGCCATCTGCATAGGGCTTTAGAAAGCAAGTTAAAATTCAGAACATGGAGTCCGTCATTTTCCAAGGATGTATCTTTGTTTAAATTATTTTAAATATTTATTCATTGCATATACTTTAAAAATAAAATCACCGAGGGTCAGCCTTTTCTGTAGATTAAAAAATTATAATAATTTCAATTTTCATTATTTTAAGTTGTGTGTTTGCTCATGGGCATACATACTCAGGTCTCCACAGAGGCCAGAGGAGTCAGATTCTCTGGAGCTAGAGTCAGGTGGTTTGAGCTGCCTGATGTAGGTGATGAGAACTGAACCCCAGTTCCTCTCCAAGATCGTTATGGACTCATAGTTCCTGAGCCATCTCTCCAGCCCCAACCTTCTTACTTCCTTTAAATTTTTATGTTATCATTTAACCATATATATATTTTAAAATAATGGGCCTTCAGTTAGTTAGGTGTTTTGTGACATAAATGTGGTATTTTTTTTTCTGGGCATGTTTAGGCTGTATGTCTTGAGCTCACCAGTTCCTTAGTCCCTGAGAAGCAAGTCTCACCTTTATGGTGCCACAGATTTCTCTTTCACTCTTTGCTGCTTACTTTCATTTTTTTCATCATTTTTTTTTTGGCAGATTCACATAAACTAGGATTATTTAGGAAGAGGGGAATATCAACTGAGAAAATGTCTCCTTTAGACTAGCTTGTGGGTAAGTCTGTGAGGCATTTTAAAGATGTATTATTATGATTTATGTGGGAGGATTGAGCACATCGTGGTCAGTGCTGCCTCTAGGTATGTGGTCCCCAGAGGTATAAGAAAGGTGGCTGACTATGATGAGTCTAGGGAGCAAGCCAGTGAGCAGCGAGCTTTCTTAGTCTTCTTACCACCTGTCTCCATGCTTGAGTTACTGTCCCGACTTCCCTCAGTGGTGGGCTGTGATCTGAAAGCCAGATAAATGCCCCCCCCCCCTCAGCAACTTGTCTTAAGTCAGTGGTTTTAATCACAGTAATAGTGAGCAAACTAGGATACCCTTAGTATCAATCAGTTCAGATTTTGTCAAATTCTATCTAGTTCTCCCTTAATGCCTTTGTTCTGTTTTGCCCTGTGTGATTTTAGACAGGCTCATGTGATTCGGTCCCAGGTGGCAGTGCTGACTGGATCATGAGGGGCTGTCATGTCCCCAGGGGATTGATCCATAGCTGAATGTGCTATTGGGTGGTGAGGAGGGAGTGGGTAGCTGGCATGTTCTTTTTAGGGGTGTATCTTGTCCCAGACAACTCTTCTTTTTTCTCCCTCTGGTCCACCATGAGATGCACCACTTTGACCAACATAATGCTCTCTGTCATGATGCCCTGTCTCATAACAAATGGGAAACAACAGAGCCTCATGTCTATGGACTGAGATTTATACAAACTGAACCAAAACAAATCATCTGTCCAGTTGTTTTCTCCTATGTGTTTTTCACTGTGACATGGAAAGGCTCACACAGTCCTCAAGTGTGTCATGGTCATGGGTATCTCCATTCTTTGCACAAACTGTTTCCTCCTCTAACTCCTTTCTTAATGAATTCAGGAAACCCCAATCCTATCGAATATTTAGTGTGAATGTCACTTTTCTCATGACCCCCCACTCCCTAGCAGCTCATATATCTGCACCTTTCTTTTATAATTGCTGTTTAAGTGGACTGAACTCACTTATTTCTGGACCATCTCTGCCACTAGACTGATCTCACCACCACATCACTTAGCATAAAGGTAAGGACATTGTATGTTCTCCATGATAGATCTTTATAAACTTCAGAGTAAGTGAGCATAAATGTAGAATTCTGAACATGGTGTTTAATTAAAACAAATTCTCTAGTCCTTAACAGATAAGAAACAGATAAAATTCACTTCTGCTTCATTGTTAAATATATTAGTATTTACTTTTAAAACATGATGCAGACTTTCACAACATTGTCAACAGAATCTCATGATGGCGACATCTATACTGTATAGTATAGTGCCCGATAGCCTTTAAGGTTGCTGAGGACCTGAAATGTTGGCACAGTGACAGCTGAACTGGGGTTTTAAGTTGTATTTAACTAAAACTAATATTTAGTCTTTACTGAAAAGCATATTTCCTGGAGCCTCCATATTAGGTAGCGAAAAATCTGTCTCTAATATTTAGGAATGTTAGTATTCACATGTAGATTTAAGGGTTAGATTATGGAATCCTAGAACCAGGAAGCAAATTGATCTCATTAGCCCAAGGACCCTAAAATGCAAAACAAAATCCATCTCAATTTACCAATTAATCAGTTTTTGTATATTAAATGCTAACTCACTTTTAGAAATTAATCTATTACACTTAGCTTCATTAAATACTACACTGTGAGAAGCAAATTAGGAACACAATATTTGTTCACTCATATAGACTTAACCTTTTTTCCTTCTTCAAGATTGGTTAAAAAATGTTTGGCTTGTCCTAGTAGATAATTGTTTTCAGCCCTCGAGAGACCAATAACAAACAAGTAAATTCCAGTACCTGATGGGCATCATTCAGTGGTACATAACTCCAAGGTGCAGTTTAATAAAACATAGACTTAGTGTAATCTTTTGTTCCATTGGGGCACTACTGGAGGCTATGAAGGAATAATTTCCTAAATTGTACCCTGGTGGCCTGAATGTTAGCTTAGCTCCCAGAGACTTTCAGTTTAAAGTCAAGGAGGACATTCAACACTATTAAATCCAGATCCAGAAAATTTCCTCCCTTTAAATCTCTAAATTAAGAAATTACAACTTATAAAATGAGACAGCAAATTAATAGATAGAGGAAAGTCATATGTTACGTGACTAGATTTCATACCCATAAAGTTTCTTTTTTTCACATATTGAAAATTATTTTTGACTCAGTCTCTAGGAAACCTAGAGAAGAGGTCAGCATTAATAATTATCTTAGAGCACAGTAATATAAACCTCTTCACTCTTCTTCAATTAAATGTTCTATGTTATTTTTTATTGTCCTGGTTTATAAGCTGTATCTGTGACTTAGGATTTTGTAGCTGTGAAGAGATACCATGACCTAGGTAACTTTTTATAAAAGACAACATTTAATTAGGGCTGGCTTACAGTTTCAGAGATTAAGTCCATTATCATCAAGGTGGGAAGCATGTTATTGTGCAAGCAGACATGGTTCTGGAGGAGCCAAGAATTCTTCATCGTGATGAGAAGGCTGCCAGAAGGAGACTCTCAAAGCCTATCTCCACAGTGATACTCTTTCTTCAACAAGGCCACACCTTTCCCAACAAGGCCACACTTTCTCATAGTGCTACTTCTTTTTGGGCCAAGCACATTCAAACCACCACAATCTGGTAACTACATATTACTACTCTCCCTGCTTAAATAGACTGAGAAAGTCCATTTGTTTTCATATTGTATTGACTGAAAATATCTCACACAAGACTCACATCCTTATTCTTATCTAGTATAATCCAGAAAATATAAAAGCCCTTTCAGGCAAAGTAGGTGCCAAGATGCTCATATTTTCTAATTTTTACATCTGTTCTATATTATTGCTTACCCATAAGTGATGGGTAAACAATAATATAGGTTGATGACTGTAGAGCTGTTGTGGGCTGATCTCTGGGAAGCAGCATATGTTCCCGGGTGAGAGGTCCATTTGTGGTAAAACAATACTGTTCTCTTTTTCTCATCTCTGTGAAAAGTGGTTTTCCCTCAGCAGCCTCCTATGGGATCTTGTCCTAGCCTTCCTTTATCTCTTCCTGACAAAGGTGGAGTGAAATGCCTGGTTAGAAGGCAATAGATTTGTTTAATTTTTGGAGATAAGCTAGTCAAGGTCTGGGGGACTATTTCCTATCCACAGTCTCCTGAGAAAAACTTTGAAGGCAATGGGTCAGTTTATAAAGTCACATTCTGTGATGTTTGTGATGTAATCTTGGGTGTCAACTTGGTCACATCTGGATAAACTAACCCAACATGCTGGGCACTATTGTGAGAAATCTTCTTAATCAGATTATTTGTAACAAGAAGATTTAAGTCTGGGGTGTACTTCGGTAACAACCTACATGAAAGGACATGAAAAAGGGAAAGTTTACTTTTTTTGCCTGCTTGATTTTACTCTTGGTGGCAGGTTCATCTAATCTGTTGGAGCAGTCAGTATTAAATCCAGTTTATTTAGGATTCAACATAAGACCAAAGGCTTGCAGCTTTCCAGGAATCTTTCAGGATTCCAGCACCAGATTGGGACTGCAGAGACATCCACTTTCATGAACTGAACAACTACTAGTTTCTTGGCCCTTCGTATTCATTCTATTAACTATGTTCCCCTAGAGAATTCTGAATAATACACAAGCTTATGTGTACTCTTCATTCTCGGACATCAGGTCAGAACAGGGAGTTATCAGGTCCATCTAACTTTTGCAATGACTGGTATCATTTGAGCAACCTACACCATCTTTACCCATGATACTCTTATCTCAACCATTATTTATTTATAGTGGATTTCAAACTCAAGCCCCTAAGTTGATTGCTAGGTATGGTTAGGGCAATAGACACTACTCAGATGCCAGTTAGAGTAAACTTTCCACCTAGGCTTGGCAGCTGGAAAGATTGCATTCTGCCTGGTATCTTCTTAGTCATATCTCAGAGTCACTAAGAAGCATTTTTATTGGATGAGCCTAACTAAACCAAAGTGCACTGGAGATGGAGAAATTGCCCCTCTGAGAACTCTTATATCTGCCACTGCTATTCTTTCCTTATCACTACATGCAAATTGGCTCATGAACTTTAGAGAATCAGATAACAGCTTTACAGCAACAAAGTGAACTTTGTTCCTAAACAAAATAACAGGAATCCCCTACTGCAATGGTGTCAATCTCCACCCTGTGCAAGAGAAGAAAACGTGATGAATCATTGCAAGAGCCAAAGACAAACAAGAGAAACTCTCATTAAGGAGGCTCATGGATGAGACGCCTTGTCTTGGGAATTAGACTGGCATTGGAGCAGAGCAGGCAAGTCTGGAAACACCCAAGTTAATAGTACAAGCTTTTTACATTTTGAAAATCTGTAAAGTCAGGTGTTATAGGAGCCACCTGATAGAGACATTTGGAAACTGAAGAAAATATGCAAAATCATGCAATACCCAGCAATGCCTCCAGCACTCACAACGTAGCATGTTCTTCTGTAACATGAAAATGACTACATGCTATTTGTATTGAATTATAAATGTGGCACAGCAATGAAGTGATGATTGTTAAATATTCAAATTCTAAAGACTTGGTATATTGCAGAATCTGGTTGTGTAGTCTTTTATCACCCAGAACTCGTTGTGTGATTCTAACAACCGTCCCCTGATGGATTGCTTTCATGATTTATTTTGCTGCAGTTTAGTGTTCTGAAATTTCAGTCATTAAAAGTGACTTTTTGCCTCATTTTCCATTTCCCAGGTGCAAGGACTTTGGATGTGATATGTTCTGCAGGTTTTGAAGAAACAGATGTTTTTTGAGAAATTCCACTGTTGCCAGATTTGTTTCACTGAGAGAGCAAACTCAGTTTAGCACATCCCTGTTTGTTTTGCAGTAGATGAAGACAATGGTAGTGAAAAATGGACTGTCAGATTTGTACTGCTCTGATACGTCTTCCCAGCTAGATATGATAAGCATTAATGAACAGGGTTCAAAAACAGGGGTTTTTGTTTATTTATTTATTTATTTTTTGCTATTATAATATGGTTTAGCATAAGATAGCCATCTACTTTCAGTTTCAGGGAAACTGAATTCTGAGCTAAAATTCCTTTGTGATTTTCTGAACAGCCATGTGTAACACTAAGAGTCACTCTAATTAAAATTCTGCAGTGAATCACAATGCAGGGGATGATGAATTATGTGTTTCAATTTTTCATTTCCATTATCATTCCCTCAAATATCATAGATGAATAATTAGGAAACATAAATTCACCTCAGACTTTTAGCTGAGCACCTCATAGGTTCTTGTGACTGTGAAGGATGCAAAACCTTTCCCAAGGTCCTTGTCATCTGCAACAAAACTGGTAGGAAAGGACATAGTCATGGAAGAGTTAAAGATTGTTATGACAGTTTAAGATAAGCACCTAAGAAATCGATAGATCTATCAATTTATTTGGGGTTCAAATGAAATGGAGACTATTGTGACCCCAGGGAATTAAGGAAAACTGGACTGCTGTGGCTGGGAAAAAAAGATCAGAACATGAGGATGAAATTTAAAACAGGGATGGAACACAAAGCTAGGTAGCAGGCACAAGGCTTAGCTTAGTTCCAAGAGAGCTTCTGAGCTGAGGTGATGATTGTACAGAAAATGGAGCCAGAAGTGGGCTCACATGTTTAAAAACGTAGTGTGCTTACCAACAAAACAGTTGGTAGTGTTGTTTAGGAGTATTTAAATTTTGGTATTATGCCTACTTATCAGAAGAGGGTCCCTGGGGACTTATAGGTAGATGAACTTATTGATGGATGTTTATTCTGGTCTGAATGCTGTGAATGGTGTGAATGAGCTGTGCTAGTCATTCCTATTGATATAGAGAGCTTCCTCAGCTGCCACACATTCTGTACAGTGACAGACTCTTACATAGGAAGCCAGGAGCCAGACAAATCTTTCCTCTTTACATTGCTTCTGTTGGATGTTCAGTCACAGCTACCTACTTTTGTGTCCCATCCTTAATTCTTCCTATAACTGTGTTCTTTCCTATGGGTTGCATTCCAAGTAGAAAAGACATGGGTAAAGCTTCTGCATACTGCAATTTTCCAAGGGTCTAACAGGTGCTCAGCTGATAGTCTGGAAAAATAACTTATACAGTAATGGATCATACAGTGATGGAGCGATGCGCTTGCCTTATTCTGAATCAGTGGAGAGAAAGCCTGTGGCAATGAAAACAACCAGTGCTGATGGGCCATATTAAAGCTTGGGCATATCTGCTCAGTGCTGTCTTCACTGGAGTAAGGAGTTCACCGGATACTGCATTGTGGAGGACAATTTTTGGCAAAGTTTTTAGGGAAGGCTCTTCTTGGACTCAGAGTGAAGCTGGTGAGGAATGGAAGCTACTACCTATTTTACCCACTGTATCGTGGCTGCCGAAGATGAAGGGAAGGGAACCATGGAAGATTCTTGTTCTTTGCCAAAGTATCAAGATTTAAAAGCTTGATTGGGTGAGGAGTGAGCTTCAGTTGCATTTCATCTCCACGGGCCAATTTCTCCACTGTCTTGTTCCTCTGAATTGAAATCACGTTAAATCACCTATATCAAACCCACCAGAGGGAAAAGATATAGGAAGAAGTAAGAATGGAGTCTTCCTTGGAAATACACCTTGAAAATACTCACCAAACTAAGACTACTTCAGAATACACTTTCCATTATGTAATCTGTCTGTTCATGAAATGAAAATGATTCAGCAACTTTACTATCATCTCTTTGTGATTATCACTTCTACCTTTTATTTATCTACTTGTCCTCAATCATCATCATCATCACATCATCATCATCATCATCATGGTGTCCTTGAATTCAATCACTATAAAAATCTATCTCTACCCTGGGTTTTTTGTTATTCCAGATGAATTTTCAAAATGCTCTTTCTAACTTTATGAAGAATTGAGTTGGAATTTTGATAGGGACGGCACTGAATCTGTAGATTGCTTTTGGCAAGATGGCCATTTTTATTATATTAATACTGCCAATCCACAAGCATGGGAGATCTTTCCATCTTCTGAGATCTTTCTTTCTTCAGAGACTTGAAGTTCTTGTGATACAGATCTTTCACTTGCTTGGTTAAAGTCACACCAAGGTATTTTGTATTATTTGTGACTATTGTGAAGGGTGTCATTTCCTTAACTTCTTTCTCAGCCTGTTTATCCTTTGAGTAGAGGAAGGCTACTGATTCGTTTGAGTTAATTTTGTATCCTGTCACTTTGCTGAAGTTGTTTATCAGGTTTAGGAGTTGTCTTGTGGAATTTTTGGGGTCACTTAAGTATACCAGGATGTCAAAAACTATTCTCAACAATAAAAGAACTTCTGGGGGATTCACCATCCCTGACCTCAAGCTGTATTACAGAACAATAGTGATAAAAATGGCATGGTATTGGTACAGAGACAGGCAGGTAGATCAATGAAACAGAGTTGAATACCCAGAAATGAACCTACACACCTATAGCCACTTAATCTTTGACAAAGGAGCTAAAACCATCCAGTGGAAAAGGCAGCATTTTCAACCAATGGTGCTGGTTCAACTGGAGGTCAGCATGTAGAAGAATTCAAATCGATCTATTATTATCTTCTTGTAGAAAGCTCAAGTCCAAGTGCATCAAGGAACTCCACATAAAACCAGATACACTGAAACTAATAGCAGAGAAAGTGGAGAAGAGCCTTGAACACATGGGTACAGGGGAAAATTTCCTGAACAGAAAACATCAATGGGTTATGCTCTAAGATCAACAATCAACAAATGAGACCTCATAAAATTGCAAAACTTCTCTAAGGCAAAGGACACTGTCAATAGGACAAAACAGCAATCAACCGATTGGAAAAAGATCTTTACCAATCTTACATCTAATTGAGGACTAATATCCAATAAATACAAAGAACTCAAGAAGTTAGATTCCAGAGAACCAAATAACCCTATTAAAATGGTGTACAGAGGTAAACAAAGGCTTCTCAACTGAGGAATATTGAATGTCCTAGAAGCACCTAAAGAAATGTTCAACATCCTTAGTTATTAGGGAAATGCAAATCAACACAACCCTGAAATTCTACATCATACCAGTCAGAATGACTAAAATAAAAAACCCAGGTGACAGCAGACATTGGCGCCAATGTGGAGAAAGAGGAACACTCCTCCATTGTTGGTGGGAATGCAAGCTGGTACAACCACTCTAGAAATTAGTCTGGTGGTTCCTCAGAAAATTGGACATAGTATTACCTGAGGACCCAGCAATACCACTCCTGGGCATACATGCAAAAATGCTCCAACATATAACAAGCACACATGCTCCACTATGTTCATAACAGCCTTATTTATAATAGCCAGATGCTGGAAAGAACCCAGATGCCCTACAACAGAGGAATGGTTACAGAAAATGTGGTACATTTACACAATGGAGTACTACTCAGCGATTAAAACAATGACTTTATGAAATTCTTAAGCAAATAGATGGAACTAGAAAATATCATTCTGAGTGAGGTAACCAAATCACAAAAGAACACACATGGTATGCATTTACTGATAAGTGGATATTATTAGCCCAAAAGTTCAGAATGCCCAAGATATAATTCACAACTCAATGAACCTCAATAAGAAGGAAGACCAAAGTGTGGGTGCTTCGGTCCTTCTTAGAAGAGGGAACAAAATACCCAAGGGAGGAGATACAGAGACAAAGTGCAGAGCAGAGAGTGAAGGAAAGACCATCTAGAGACTGCCCCACCTGAGGATCCATCCCATATATAGCCACTAAACCCATACAATTTTCTGGATGCCAACAAGTGCTTGCTGACAGGAGCATGATATAGCTGTCTCCTGAGAGGCTCTGCCAGAGCCTGACATATGCAGAAGTGGATGCTCACAGCCAACCATTGGACTGATCATAGGGTTCCAATGGAGGAGTTAGAGAAAGGACTGACGGAGCTGAAGGGGTTTGCAACCCATGGGAAGAACAACAATATCAACAACGAGACACCCCAGAGCTCCCAAGGACTAAACCACCAACCAAAGAGTACACAGGGTGGGACTCATGACTCCATCCGCATGTGTAGCAGAGGATAGCTTTGTTGGACATAAATGGGAGGAGAGGCCCTTGGTTCTGTGAAGGCTTGATGTCCCAGTGTAGGGGAATGCCAGGATGGGGTAGTGGGAGTGGGTGAGTGGGTGGGTGGGAAACACCATCATAGAAGCAGGGGGAAGGAGTATGGGATGGGATAGGGGGTCTTTGGAGGGGAATCCAGGAAAGGGGATAACATTTGAAATGTAAACAAAGTATTTAATAAAAAATTTAAAAAATCTATCTGTCACTTTATTAGTCTAATTTCTATGCTAGCTTCCATTATGACATCATATTTGTTGCCACAAACTCTTGTTATTATTTCCCTAGCTTGAGAAGTGATACATGTTTGGTTTTGATCCAATTTCTACCCTTCATTCTAAATTCACTTAGAGTCCCAATTGTTATATGAATTTTCATTTTTTTCAGTTTGATTCTCTAATTATATCTACCTTTCATGGAAAGGTAGACTAGGAAAATATGGACCATAGAATTACAAACCTTCAACATACTAGAACTAAGTCGTTATCCTTATCGTTGTACTTTTTAAAAAAATATTTTTTATTATTACGTATTTTCCTCAATTACATTTAGAATGCTATCCCAAAAGTCCCCCATACCCTCCCCCCCACTTCCCTACCTACCCATTCCCATTTTTTTGGCCCTGGCATTCCCCTGTACTGGGGCATATAAAGTTTGCGTGTCCAATGGGCCTCTCTTTCCAGTGATGGCCGACTAGGCCATCTTTTGATACATATGCAGCTAGAGTCAAGAGCTCCGGGGTACTGGTTAGTTCTGGAACCATAGATGCGAGCATCGTTGTACTTTTAATACATCTTTAATTGATCAGCAAGATTTTCCTTGGATATCCAACCTTTTTTTTTTTTTTTTTTTTTTTCCATTTTTTATTAGGTATTTAGCTCATTTACATTTCCAATGCTATACCAAAAGTCCCCCTTACCCACCCACCCCCACTCCCCTACCCACCCACTCCCCCCCTTTGGCCCTGGCGTTCCCCTGTACCGGGGCACACAAAGTCTGCGTGTCCAATGGGCCTCTCTTTCCAGTGATGGCCGACTAGGCCTTCTTTTGATACATATGCAGCTAGAGTCAAGAGCTCCGGGGTACTGGTTAGTTCTGGAACCATAGATGCGAGCATCGTTGTACTTTTAATACATCTTTAATTGATCAGCAAGATTTTCCTTGGATATCCAACCTTTTTTTTTTTTTTTTTTTTTCCATTTTTTATTAGGTATTTAGCTCATTTACATTTCCAATGCTATACCAAAAGTCCCCCTTACCCACCCACCCCCACTCCCCTACCCACCCACTCCCCCCCTTTGGCCCTGGCGTTCCCCTGTACCGGGGCACACAAAGTCTGCGTGTCCAATGGGCCTCTCTTTCCAGTGATGGCCGACTAGGCCTTCTTTTGATACATATGCAGCTAGAGTCAAGAGCTCAGGGGTACTGGTTAGTTCATAATGTTGTTCCACCTATAGGGTTGAAGATCCCTTTAGCTCCTTGGGTACTTTCTCTAGCTCCTCCATTGGGAGCCCTGTGATCCATCCATTAGCTGATTGTGAGCATCCACTTCTGTGTTTGCTAGGCCCCGGCATAGTCTCACAAGAGACAGCTACATCTGGGTCCTTTCGATAAAATCTTGCTAGTATATGCAATGGTGTCAGCGTTTGGATGCTGATTATGGGGTGGATCCCTGGATATGGCAGTCTCTACATGGTCCATCCTTTCATCTCAGCTCCAAACTTTGTTTCTGTAACTCCTTCCATGGGTGTTTTGTTCCCACTTCTAAGGAGGGGCATAGTGTCCACACTTCAGTCTTCATTTTTCTTGAGTTTCATGTGTTTAGGAAATTGTATCTTATATCGTGGGTATCCTAGGTTTTGGGCTAGTATCCACTTATCAGTGAGTACATATTGTGTGAGTTCCTTTGTGATTGTGTTACCTCACTCAGGATGATGCTCTCCAGGTCCATCCATTTGGCTAGGAATTTCATAAATTCATTCTTTTTAATAGCTGAGTAGTACTCCATTGTGTAGATGTACCACATTTTCTGTATCCATTCCTCTGTTGAGGGGCATCTGGGTTCTTTCCAGTTTCTGGCTATTATAAATAAGGCTGCTATGAACATAGTGGAGCATGTGTCCTTCTTACCAGTTGGGGCTTCTTCTGGATATATGCCCAGGAGAGGTATTGCTGGATCCTCCGGTAGTACTATGTCCAATTTTCTGAGGAACCGCCAGACTGATTTCCAGAGTGGTTGTACAAGCCTGCAATCCCACCAACAATGGAGGAGTGTTCCTCTTTCTCCACATCCTCGCCAGCATCTGCTGTCACCTGAATTTTTGATCTTAGCCCTTCTGACTGGTGTGAGGTGGAATCTCAGGGTTGTTTTGATTTGCATTTCCCTGATGATTAAGGATGTTGAACATTTTTTCAGGTGCTTCTCTGCCATTCGGTATTCCTCAGGTGAGAATTCTTTGTTCAGTTCTGAGCCCCATTTTTTAAGGGGGTTATTTGATTTTCTGAGGTCCACCTTCTTGAGTTCTTTATATATGTTGGATATTAGTCCCCTATCTGATTTAGGATAGGTAAAGATCCTTTCCCAGTCTGTTGGTGGTCTTTTTGTCTTATAGACAGTGTCTTTTGCCTTGCAGAAACTTTGGAGTTTCATTAGGTCCCATTTGTCAATTCTCGATCTTACAGCACAAGCCATTGCTGTTCTGTTCAGGAATTTTTCCCCTGTGCCCATATCTTCAAGGCTTTTCCCCACTTTCTCCTCTATAAGTTTCAGTGTCTCTGGTTTTATGTGAAGTTCCTTGATCCACTTAGATTTGACCTTAGTACAAGGAGATAAGTATGGATCGATTCGCATTCTTCTACATGATAACAACCAGTTGTGCCAGCACCAATTGTTGAAAATGCTGTCTTTCTTCCACTGGATGGTTTTGGCTCCCTTGTCGAAGATCAAGTGACCATAGGTGTGTGGGTTCATTTCTGGGTCTTCAATTCTATTCCATTGGTCCACTTGTCTGTCTCTATACCAGTACCATGCAGTTTTTATCACAATTGCTCTGTAGTAAAGCTTTAGGTCAGGCATGGTGATTCCACCAGAGGTTCTTTTATCCTTGAGAAGAGTTTTTGCTATCCTCGGTTTTTTGTTATTCCAGATGAATTTGCAAATTGCTCCTTCTAATTCGTTGAAGAATTGAGTTGGAATTTTAATGGGGATTGCATTGAATCTGTAGATTGCTTTTGGCAAGATAGCCATTTTTACAATGTTGGTCCTGCCAATCCATGAGCATGGGAGATCTTTCCATCTTCTGAGATCTTCTTTAATTTCTTTCTTCAGGGACTTGAAGTTTTTATCATACAGATCTTTCACTTCCTTCGTTAGAGTCACGCCGAGATATTTTATATTATTTGTGACTATTGAGAAGGGTGTTGTTTCCCTAATTTCTTTCTCAGCCTGTTTATTCTTTGTGTAGAGAAAGGCCATTGACTTGTTTGAGTTAATTTTATATCCAGCTACTTCACCGAAGCTTTTTATCAGGTTTAGGAGTTCTCTGTTGGAATTTTTAGGGTCACTTATATATACTATCATATCATCTGCAAAAAGTGATATTTTGACTTCCTCTTTTCCAATTTGTATCCCCTTGATCTCCTTTTGTTGTCGAATTGCTCTGGCTAATACTTCAAGTACTATGTTGAAAAGGTAGGGAGAAAGTGGGCAGCCTTGTCTAGTCCCTGATTTTAGTGGGATTGCTTCCAGCTTCTCTCCATTTACTTTGATGTTGGCTACTGGTTTGCTGTAGATTGCTTTTATCATGTTTAGGTATTGGCCTTGAATTCCTGATCTTTCCAGAACTTTTATCATGAATGGGTGTTGGATCTTGTCAAATGCTTTTTCTGCATCTAACGAGATGATCATGTGGTTTTTGTCTTTGAGTTTGTTTATATAATGGATTACATTGATGGATTTTCGTATATTAAACCATCCCTGCATCCCTGGAATAAAACCTACTTGGTCAGGATGGATGATTGCTTTAATGTGTTCTTGGATTCGGTTAGCGAGAATTTTATTAAGGATTTTTGCATCGATGTTCATAAGAGAAATTGGTCTGAAGTTCTCTATCTTTGTTGGATCTTTCTGTGGTTTAGGTATCAGAGTAATAGTGGCTTCATAAAATGAGTTGGGTAGAATACCTTCTACTTCTATCTTGTGAAAAAGTTTGTGCAGAACTGGAGTTAGATCTTCTTTGAAGGTCTGATAGAACTCTGCACTAAACCCGTCTGGTCCTGGGCTTTTTTTGGCTGGGAGACTATTAATAACTGCTTCTATTTCTTTAGGGGATATGGGACTGTTTAGAAGGTCAACTTGATCCTGATTCAACTTTGGTACCTGGTATCTGTCCAGAAATTTGTCCATTTCGTCCAGGTTTTCCAGTTTTGTTGAGTATAGCCTTTTGTAGAAGGATCTGATGGTGTTTTGGATTTCTTCAGGATCTGTTGTTATGTCTCCCTTTTCATTTCTGATTTTGTTAATTAGGATTTTGTCCCTGTGCCCTTTAGTGAGTCTAGCTAAGGGTTTATCTATCTTGTTGATTTTCTCAAAGAACCAACTCCTCGTTTGGTTAATTCTTTGAATAGTTCTTCTTGTTTCCACTTGGTTGATTTCACCCCTGAGTTTGATTATTTCCTGCCGTCTACTCCTCTTGGGTGAATTTGCTTCCTTTTTTTCTAGAGCTTTTAGATGTGTTGTCAAGCTGCTAGTATGTGCTCTCTCCCGTTTTTTCTTGAAGGCACTCATAGCTATGAGTTTCCCTCTTAGAAATGCTTTCATTGTGTCCCAAAGGTTTGGGTACGTTGTGGCTTCATTTTCATTAAACTCTAAAAAGTCTTTAATTTCTTTCTTTATTCCTTCCTTGACCAAGGTATCATTGAGAAGAGTGTTGTTCAGTTTCCATGTGAATGTTGGCTTTCTGTTATTTATTTTGTTATTGAAGATCAGCCTTAGTGCATGGTGATCTGATAGGATACATGGGACAATTTCAATATTTTTGAATCTGTTGAGGCCTGATTTGTGACCTATTATGTGGTCAATTTTGGAGAAGGTACCATGAGGTGCTGAGAAGAAGGTATATCCTTTTGTTTTAGGGAAAAATGTTCTGTAGATATCTGTCAGATCCATTTGTTTCATCACTTCTGTTAGTTTCAGTGTGTCCCTGTTTAGTTTCTGTTTCCATGATCTGTCCATTGGTGAAAGTGGTGTGTTGAAGTCTCCCACTATTATTGTGTGAGGCGCAATGTGTGCTTTGAGCTTTACTAAAGTTTCTTTAGTGAATGTGGCTGCTCTTGTATTTGGAGCATAGATATTCAGAATTGAGAGTTCCTCTTGGAGGATTTTACCTTTGATGAGAATGAAGTGTCCCTCCTTGTCTTTTTTGATGACTTTGGGTTGGAAGTCAATCTTATCAGATATTAGGATGGCTACTCCTGCTTGTTTCTTCATACCATTTGCTTGGAAAATTGTTTTCCAGCCTTTCATTCTGAGGTAGTGTCTATCTTTTTCTCTGAGATGAGTTTCCTGTAAGCAGCAAAATGTTGGGTCTTGTTTGTGTAGCCAGTTTGTTAGTCTATGTCTTTTTATTGGCGAGTTGAGACCATTGATGTTAAGAGATATTAAGGAAAAGTAATTGTTGCTTCCTGTTATTTTAGTTGTTAAAGGTGGCATTCTGTTCTTGTGGCTGTCTTCTTTTAGGTTTGTTGAGGGATTACCTTCTTGTTTTTTCTAGGGCGTTGTTCCCGTTCTTGTATTGGTTTTTTTCTGTTATTATCCTTTGAAGGGCTGGATTCGTGGAGAGATAATGCGTGAATTTGGTTTTGTCGTGGAATACTTTGGTTTCTCCCTCTATGATAATTGAGAGTTTGGCTGGGTATAGTAGCCTGGGCTGCAGTTTGTGTTCTCTTAGTGTCTGTATAACATCTGTCCAGGCTCTTCTGGCTTTCATAGTCTCTGGTGAAAAATCTGGTGTAATTCTGATAGGCTTGCCTTTATATGTTACTTGACCTTTTTCCCTTACTGCTTTTAGTATTCTATCTTTATTTAGTGCATTTGATGTTCTGATTATTATGTGTCGGGAGGAATTTCTTTTCTGGTCCAGTCTATTTGGAGTTCTGTAGGCTTCTTGTATGTTCATATGCATCTCATTCTTTAGATTTGGGAAGTTTTCTTCAATAATTTTGTTGAAGATGTTTGCTGGACCTTTGAGTTGAAAATCTTCATTCTCATCCACTCCTATTATCCGTACGTTTGGTCTTCTTATTGTGTCCTGGATTTCCTGGATATTTTGAGTTAGGATCTTTTTGCATTTTCCATTTTCTTTGATTGTTGTGCCGATGTTCTCTATGGAATCTTCTGCACCTGAGATTCTCTCTTCCATCTCTTGTATTCTGTTACTGATGCTCAAATCTATGGTTCCAGATTTCTTTCCTAGGGTTTCTATCTCTAGTGTTGCCTCGCTTTGAGTTTTCTTTATTGTGTCTACTTCCCTTTTTAGGTCTAGTATGGTTTTGTTCATTTCCATCACCTGTTTGTATGTTTTTTCCTCTTTTTCTGTAAGGACTTCTACCTGTTTGATTGTGTTTTCCTGTTTTTCTTTAAGGACTTGTAACTCTTTAGCAGTGTTCTCCTGTATTTCTTTAAGTGATTTATTAAAGTCCTTCTTGATGTCCTCTACCATCATCATGAGATATGCTTTTAAATCTAGGCCTAGGTTCTCAGGTGTGTTGGGGTTCCCTGGACTGGGCGAAGTGGGTGTGCTGGGTTCTGGTGATGGTGAGTGGTCTTGGTTCCTGTTAGTAAGATTCCTCCGTTTACCTTTCGCCATCTGGTAATCTCTGGAGTTAGTAGTTATAGTTGACTCTGTTTAGAGATTGTTCTTCTGGTGATTCTGTTACCGTCTATCAGCAGACCTGGGAGACAGATTCTCTCCTCTGAGTTTCAGTGCTCAGAGCACTCTCTGCTGGCAAGCTCTCTTACAGGGAAGGTGCGCAGATATCTTGTATTTGGACCTCCTCCTGGCCGAAGAAGAAGGCCCAAAACAGGACCTTTCTCAGACACTGTGTTGCTTTGGCCGTTCCCAGGTGGTACAGACTCTCACCTAAGCAGACTAAATTCCTAAGTTCCTTGGAGTCCCGGGACCAAGATGGCGACCGCTGCTGCTGTGGCTTAGGTTGCCTCCCCAGCCGGGCGGGCACCTGTCCTCTGGTCCGGAAGGTGGCCGGCTGTCCCCGGCCCACACAGGGTGCTGCCTCAGCGCCTCTGTGCTTCTGCCTGTTCCAGAAGCTGTCAGGTTCTCTGGCGCACCCTCTCACCTGTTCAGACTAATTTCCTAAGTTCGGCGGGTCCCGGACCAAGATGGCGACCGCTGCTGCTGTGGCTTAGGCCGCCTCCCCAGCCGGGTGGGCACCTGTCCTCTGGTCCGGAAGGTGGCCGGCTGTCCCCGGCCCACGCAGGGTGCTGCCTCAGCGCCTCTGTGCTTCCGCCTGTTCCAGAAGCTGTCAGGTTCTCTGGCGCACCCTCTCACCTGTTCAGACTAATTTCCTAAGTTCGGCGGGTCCCGGACCAAGATCGATATCCAACTTTTTTGTCATGGCAGAGTGCCAGCTTGCCCTATTTTGTTTCAGAGTCTTTCATTCTCTCTCTCCCTCTCTCTCCCTCTCTCTCTCTCTCTCTCTCTCTCTCTCTCTCTCTCTCTCTCCTTTGTTGTTGTTGATTATAGAGGCAGTCAGAGTAGAATGCCAGGCTACAGATCTTTATATTTGGTGATATATCACAGATTTATTGAACAGCAACTATCTTTAGATATGGTTTAATCAGTAGAAATGCTGAAAGAGTGCAGTCATTTATTTTGAGGTGGTCATGATATGCACTGAAAATGTGGTCCATAATAGCTACTCTTTAAATATTTTTTGAAGAAAAGTAAAGTAAGGGGCAAGAAAGGCAGATATCATCACTGACCATATGTTTCTAAATAGCTGGCTTCTGAATTTGCTTGCCTAGTTGCTTTACTCTAGATAATTACTAAACTGTGTCTCAATGCTTACAGTGTAAAGCTGGATTTAGATTCAAATGATACAATATAAACTAAAATGCTTAGGACAGTGTCTGGCACTGAGGTTTCCTTGTAAATGCTGTCTGTAACCAAAATGAGCTTGAGTGGGGCTGAAAACTTGGCCCAGAATTAAGGGCATGGACTGCTCTTTTAGAGGGCTGATCCCTACCATGAGAGCCAAGTGACTTCCAAATTCCTGTAACTCAAACTCTAGGAGATCTGATGCCCTCTTTGTGCCTCCATGAGAATCTGAATCTATGTACACATACCAACATGGAGACCTATACATTTCCTTTCTTTCTTTCTTTCTTTCTTTCTTTCTTTCTTTCTTTCTTTCTTTCTTTCTTTCTTTCTTTATTATTTAATCACCACATGCTTTATTTTTGTCACATATCCCAGTCTCCCCTCTCAGAGTTCTTCACCCCACCCACCCTCCCATTTGCCCCTGATAGGGTGCTCTCCATCTTCCCTGAGGCATCAAGTTTTTATAGGATTGACATATCCTCTCCCACTGAGGCCAGACAGGGCAGTCCTCTGCTACATATGTGCCAAGGGCCTCTGACCAGCCCATGTATGAACTTTGGTTGGTGGCTTAGTCAGTGGGAGCTCCCAGGGGTTCAGGTTAGTTGACACTGTTGTTTTTCCTATGGAGTTGGCATCCCCTTCAGCTCCTTCAATCCTTCTTCTAACTCTTCCTTGGGGGTTCTGACTTCAGTCCAATGCTTGGCTGTGAGTATCTGCATTTGTCTCAGCTGCTGGTAGAGTCTCTCCACCTTCAACATAAAACCAGATACACTGAATCTAATAGACGAGAAAGTAGCCTTGAATGCATTGGCACAGGGGAAAGCTTCAACGACTCAGGCTCTAAGATCAACGTTTGATAAATGGGACCTCCTGAAAGTGAAAAGTTTCTGTAAGGCAAAGGATACTGTCAATAGGACAAAATGGCAACCTACAGATTGGGAAAAGATCTTCACTAACTCTACACCTGATAGAGAACTAATATCCACAATACATAAAGAACTCAAAAAGTCTAACAAAAGTTAGACTCCCCCAAACCAAGAAACCCAATTAAAAATGGGATATAGAGCTAAACAGAGAATTCTCAACAGAGGAATATTGAGTGGTTTAGAAGCACTAAAAGCAATGTTCAACATCCTTAGTCATCAGGGAAATTCAAATCAAAACAACTATGAGATTCCACCTCACAATAATCAAAATTGCTAAGATCAAAAACTTAAGCGACAGCACATGTTGGTGAGGATGTGGAGAAAGGCGAACACTCCTCCATTGCTGGTGGGATTGCACAGGTACAACCACTCTGGAAATCAATCTGTTAGTTCCTCAAAAAATTGGAAATAGTTCTACAAAAGACCCAACTATACTGCTCCTGGGTATATACCCAGAAGATGCTCCACCATACCACAAGGATGTGTGCTCCATTATATTCATAGCAGCCTGATTTGCAATAGCCAGAAACTGGAAGGAACCCAAATGTTTCTCAACCAAAGAAGGGATACAGAAAATGTGGTTCATTTATACCATGGAATACTATTCAGCTATTAAAAATGAGGACGTCATGAATTTTTCAGGCAAATGCACGGAACTGAGTGAGGTAACCCAGACTCAAAAGACCTACACATTTTAAAAAATGAATTTGATTTGTTGTACTTGCAAAGGGCCACAGGAACACAGAAGTGAGCATTCTGCTCAGGGCAGTGAGTGCATGTGTGCCTCTTCCTGTGCCTGTGCCTGTGCATGCGTGCATGTGTGTGTGTGTGTGTGTGTGTGTGTGTGCGCCCATGCTTCTGTGTGATAGACTTCCAAGAAGCACCAAAAAGACATGATCTGTCAGAGTGTGTCATGCTACAGGAGAATTTATGAATGAGCAGGCAAAAGCAGATTTGATGTTTACAAACTGCAAGATGGTATAGGAATCCTTAAGCTCACTTAGAAATTGTATTAGTAAGGCAACAGTAGTCCAAAAACCCAGGACAAGTACTACTTTCTGGGAGAATATTTGATTAAAATAGATTATCATGTGCCAGGTCTTTGTCCAGCGTTTTTTAAAATAAGGAATGTCTAAAAATAAATATAAATAAGAATGGTCAACAACTAAGTAAACACTTGGTAATGTATCAGTTGGTTGCTAGCACTTGCATGTCTCTTTGGTCTATCCTGAGATATGAGGTGTATTGACAAGAGGGAGGGAGAGACCTGGGGGCGGAGAGAGAGGAGGGGAAGGAAAAAGTGGGGGCAGGATCAAGTATGGGAGGAGACAGTGGAGAAGTACAGAGGGTCAGGAAATTGAAAGGAGGTGTGTAGCAGTGGGGGATGGGGAACTAGGGGTAGCTACTAGAAAGTCCCAGATGTTAGGGAAGTAAGAGGTTCTCAGGGCCCAACAGGAATGACATTAGTCAAAATATCCAACAAAGGGGAGATAGAACCTGTAGAGACTATATCCAGTGGATAGGTAGGCCCCCATTTGGGGCCACCTGCCCATCTAAAAAAAAATTTAACCCAGAATGGTTCCTATCTAAAGGAAATGCAAGGACAAAGTGTGGAACAGAGACTGAAGGAAAGACCATCCAGAGACTGTCCCACCTAGGATCCATACCATCTGCAGACACCAAACCCAGACACTACTGCTGATGCCAAGACACATTTGCTGACAGAAGTCTAGTATAGCTGTCTCCTGAGAGGCTCTGCTAGAGCCTGAACAATACATATGTGGATGCTTGCAGCCAACCATTGAACAACTGAGCATGGGAACCCTAATGGAGGAGTTAGGGGGAGGATTGTAGGAGCTGAAGGAGATTGTAACCTCATAGGAAGAACAACAATATTAACTAGCCGGACTCCCCCCTCCACTGCTCCCAAAGCTCCCAGGGACTAAATCACTAACCAGAGTACAAATGGAGGGACCCTTGACTCTTGCTGCATATGTAGCAGAGGATGGCCTTGTTGGGCATCAGTGGGAGGAGAGGCCCTTGGTCTTGTGGAGGCTCCATTTCCCAGTGTAGGGAGATGCTAGGGTGGTGAGGTAGGAGTGGGTGGGTAGGTGGGAGAGCACCCTTATAGAGGCAGGGGGAGGAGGTATGTGCTATGGTGTTTGCAGAGGGAAAACCAGGAAGGAGGACAACATTGGATGTGTAAATAAATAAAATAACCAATAAAAAGAAGAGTATGTTTTATACTAACATTTGTCAACTGAATTGTATCATTAAAAAGTTTTTATAAAAATGTTTTCTTTCTATTATAATGTAATAAATGTTAATATATATATCAGTTCATTCCACACCCCATCACCCCCAGGAAAAAAAGAAGGCCAGAGAGAACAAATACTCTTGTCTACTCTCCCAGGAAGCTCCTTTCTGTTGTTCTGTTGCTGCTGTTGTCACTCTCAAGGGTAGACATTGTCTCTACGTGTTTCTGGACAGTGGTCAAAGCTCTCATTTCTGAACATCTCTGAGGAGTTTTAAGTAAAATGCTTTTTGGAGAAGCTAAATAAATAAATACATTTTGCAGGTTTATCACATAGCTCTTTTAATTATGCACACACACATTTTATTCTTTGAGATGATAATGTAATTACATCATTCTTTTTATCCTCCCAGCCCCTTATATATGCCTACTCTCTCTAATTCATAGCCTCTCTTTTCTAAAAAAAATATTATTATATGTTGTTATATTCCAAAATAAATACACACAGCCTACTCAGTCTATACAGCACTACTTATGTGTGTATATTCTGGGATGCCCATTGGTACGAGATAATAAATTGGTGCGCATTCTCCTGGGGAAGATGATTTTTCCCACTCTCAGTTCCCTGCAGTTCTTTATTTAAGCTCCAATCAGATACTTGTTACTTTTGTCAAGTCTTAGAATGCTTTCTTTAGCTCCTTGGGTAATTTGGGGGGTGGGTGGGTATGGGGGACCTTTGGGATAGCATTGAAAATGTAAACGAGGAAAATACCTAATAATAAAAAAAAAAATATATATATATATATATAAAGAATGCTTTCTGACTATATTCATGTGTGTCTATAAAACCAATGCTCAATTCCTCACAGATATCTCAAACAATATGTGCTATGTGATTCCATCTTTGCAGCATATCCATGTACACATAAAAGCTGAAGATTTTCTGAATGGTACAGAGTGTGGAGGTTCAGTTTTGTCGAAACAAACTAGAGTTACCTGAGAAGAGAGAACCTCAGTTGTCCTGTGGGTAAGTCTGTGGCCATAGTTTCTTTAAATCATTGATGTGAAGGGGCCAGTCCATGGGTGCTACCCCTGAGCTGGAGGTCTTGGATTGTGTAAGAAAGCAGCTGAGAAAACAGTGTAGAACAATTCAGTAAGGAGTGTTCTTCCATGTCCCCTGCTGCAGTCTCCGTCTTCAGGTTCCTGGTCTCTTCTTTTTGTGATGGACCATGGCCTAGAAGTATAAAATGAAAATAAATTTTCTCTTACCAATTGACTTTGGACAGTGTTTTATCACAGCAACAGAGATGCTAACTAGAACACAGACTATTTAGTATTTGAGCATCCAAGGGCTGAAAATATTTTGAGAATTATAGCATCCATATCCATTAAGGAAATGAATATATGACTTTCGTGTTTTGTTATGCTTTTCTCTTGTTTGGATGCTGGTAATACTAGCCTCAAAGAATGAGCTCAGTAGTGTTGTTTCTCTTTCTAGGTCCTGGGAGAGTTTGAAACATACTGGTATTGGCATTTCATTAGCAATGACAATATAAGTAGAAATGCTAATGTTGAAGGTGAAAAACCACACAAAAACGCACCCCTATAGCCAAGGAATTATGAATAACTAATGACTGTTGAGGGAAGACTTAGCTTCTCCCAGGGGTCAACCTCTCACATGGTTGTCACACAGTGGGCAGACCCAAACTACACACACACAAAAACAGATTCAGCATCACACACAAATTCAATAATAGTAGAATTTAGCAGTGGCTTCATCCAGCCCTGAGGCTGATGGTTGGGAGGTTTTAATTCCTGTTTCAATCTTATTAGTTATTGGCCTTTTAAAATTGTTTATATTTTCTGGACCTAATTTTTATAGCTCATTTGAATTTCTCTATCTATTTACTTTTTCTGTATTTGCTAGCTTTTCAGAAAAAAAAAAAAAAACAACAAAATTTCGAAGTTATCCCTAGTGATCTTATGAATTTCACTGGAGTTTATTATAAAGCTCCTCCTTCATTTTTAATATGTATTTATTTGGGTCTTCTTTATCTCTTTTTAGTTAATTGGGCTAGAGATTTGTCAATCTTGTTAATCTTCTCAAAAAACTAGCTCTTCATTTGATTGTCTTTTTCATCTTTTTTTTTTTTGCATTGATTTTTTTTGACCTAATCTATTATTTTCTTGCTTTCTAATGGGTTTGATGTTTTGTTTTCCTAGAGCCTTGAGGTATATACCATTGAGTTATTTAGTTGAGATATTTCTGATTTTTTTTAATATGAGCATTTTAAAACTACACTTTCCTTTCAGGATTACTTGGTTGTATTCCAGAAGAACACACTTAGCTATCATTTTCATTTGATTCTAGAAGTATAAACATTTCCTCCCGAATTCCTCAAGGACTCCTTGTTCATTCTTAAATGTGTATTGTTTAGTCTCAGAGTCTTTGTTCAATTTCTGAGCTTTCTCTTAATGCTGATTTCCAGATGTATTCCAATCTGGTCTGGTAATATGTAAATAATAATTTTTTTTCTTATTTGTTAAAGCTGTTTTCTTGTCTCTAATGTGATCAGTTTTGTAGAAGTTTTCTTGTACTGTGGAGAGGAATGTATATTCCCCAATCTGTTGAATGTTGTGTTCTGTAGTCTGTTAAATCTAATAATTTATGTCATAATTTAGCTATGTAATTTCTTTTCTCATGTTTTGTTTGGAATAATACTTGAATATGAGACTAGGGTTTGAAGTATCTGACACAGGATCTATACGACCTTTTCATGTCATTTAATGGCACAAGAATTTGAAATTCTTCTACCTTCAAGATGAATTATCCCATGATTTTTTTAATATATAGTGCTCTCTCATCTCTTTGGTTGGCTCTGAAGTGTGCATCATCAGATGTAAGGACCACTGTTGGCTTATTTATAGCTTCTGTTTGCTCACTGGGTTGTTTCTAGGTTTCTTGGTCTATAGGTTTGATAGCTTAGTTAGCTAATCCAGTTTTTTAATCCATTTAGTTATTGTATATCTCTCTAACTGATGAGTTGAGTCCATTTATATGTAAGGTTATTTTTGTGAGGTACATGGGCCAGTACAAGGCCCCTGACACAACTAAAGCAAGGGCTGCCTGGTTAGGCCTTAGGGGGAGAAGATGACCTTAATCCTCAAGAAACTTGAGGCCCCAGGGAAGGGGAAGATCTGGTGAGGGAGGAGCAGCATCCTTTTGGAGGCAAGGGGGAGGAGGAATGGGATGAGGAACTGTGAAAGGGAGAATTGGGGGGCAAGAAATGTAATGTAAATGAATAAAATAATAAAAATTGAAAAAGAAAGAAAACTGCAGAGCCCACCAAGGATGTGTGTGTGTGTGTAGAGATGACAACTAGTTAACTAGTTATCACAGTAGTCACTGATGCGGTTTTTTTCCCTCTATTTTTTCATTAATTTATCTGTTTAGTTTACATCCCAATATCAGCCCTCTCGTCTCCCTGTTATCCCTTTCCACAGCTCCCTCTCTCCCCTTCCACTTCTCCTCTGAGAAGAACGTGCCCACCTTAGCCTGGGTATCACCCCATCCTGGCCCATCAAGTCACTGCAGGAGTAGGTACATACTCTCCTGTTGAGGCCACACAAGGAAGCCCGGTTAGGAGAACAAGACCCACAAGCAGGCAACAGATTCAGGGATAGCTCTCACTCAGTTACTAGCAGGACTTAAGACCAGTTCAACAGGAAGGAATTAATTAATTTCTTCTATCGTAAATCTATCCCACTACTCAAACCAAACTGATATCCCCTCTGTAAACCAGCACACACACACACACACACACACACACACACACACACACTTATAATTAGACATAAAATAAGTTGTTTTTTTTTATGACTCTAAGGGAGGAAGGCTAGATAACATTAAGGATGCCATTTGTCTTTTTAAAAAACAGGATTGAATTTTTCCTTTGACATTTATGTGATCTTAGGCTCTTTAATTTCTATTATTGAGGAGTGATGAGACTAAGAATATGTCTTAGCGTTGTCTCACATATGTTTTGTAACTCTGTTGGAATGGATGTGTTTCCCAGTTTTTATGCCACACCCTTCTTGTTTACTTTGCTTTCCTTGAGCACTCATGGAGGGTTTTCTTTACAACGGATACACTTCCTGATGCTGGAGAAATGGCTATAGTCACCCCAATGATTGCTCACTATTCTTGATAGAATATTGATGGAACATTATACAGGGAAGACTTTCTATGACTTGGACTTCAGTGAAAGGCCCACCAGTGTGAGTATCATTTTGTGGTGGTAGGATGTTGTGGAGTTCCACAGAATTGTCTGTGTAATCCTGTGCAGCTGTCAAGGTCAATTGCAGTCTGAATCTCCTGGTGCCACTCCTATATACATATTCTCTAGAGTAATACTCTGAAGAATTATATTTACTGATACTAAAGTCATTTGTATTGAATTAAGTAGGCAAAAAGTATGAAAGAACATTATGTGTGGTATGACCTTGGCCTTCTACAGTTGCATTATGCATTGATTTTGAGAGAATATGTTTAATGATGATCCATGGCTAGTTGTCTTCTAGGCAATGTTTATTTATTCATTGTTAGTATTTCATTTGTATAGTATCAGATGGAAAGTTATTTTCAGAATTGTCTGTTTAATATGGTGAATATAGATTAATGTCATAGTTAAAAGTCAATACTATTAATAGCTGTGAAACAACCTATTTGCAAGGTTCTGTGCCTGCTGTGGTCCAGGGTCCACAGATCCTTTTTCTGTGTAATCATAACCACTAGTTAGGTAAGTAGCTGGGTTTTTCTAAATTGTGTTCTTTAAATTCTCTGAGAAATAGCATAGCTCTTTAAAAACATTCTTACAGAATTTTCTTTTCCAATATTACAGTAATCCTAAGATATAAGAGTGCTGATTTTTCTGACCAAAGATTCTATTCTAAAAAACCAAGTGACTTAGTGTCATAAACTACAGGAACTGGGGCCTGGCCTTGAGCCCAGATCTTCTTTAGGTATTTGGCCTGCTCTAGCCTTCTTGCCCTCAATTCCTGAGGCACTATGTAATTCACCAATTTCTTGATCCTCCACAACAAATCAAGCACATGTGCATGCACATGTAGGCACACACACACACACACACACACACACACACACACACACACACACACACATACTATAATATTCTGTAAATGACTGTAATATGCAATCCTCTTAAGAATACCTGTGTCATTTGTGCTTCACAAATATGGACAGAATAGAGTAGTAGAGAGCAAAAGGTCATAGAGAGTAGTGAGGCCCGATCCAGTCAGGTTTTTGTTGATATTGTATGCATTTTGATCCTTTCCTTCAGTGGGAGGGGGAGTTATTGGAGGCTATTGATATGGAAAAAGCTTAAATGAATGGACAAAGAACATATTTGGGTGAGTTACTAAGGGTTGTCATTGTGATCCTTTTAGAGAAGATGACCACTTAGGCAAGGTGTTATGGATTAGGTGTCAAGAAGTGGGTGAGTCCTGGAAATACTTTGAGTAGAGCCAAAACTACTTACTATTCTTTGTATTGTTTTTATTTATTTATTTGTGTGTGTGTATTTGTGTGTGTTTGTGTGTGTGTGCGCGCACGCTGGTGAATATACATTCCAGGTGCATTATATGTGTGGAGGACAGAGGACATTCCTTGGGCACCAACCACCTTTCTGTTCTTGTGAGAAAGGCATGGAATTCAAGTAGGCTGGACAAAATTCCAGGGATCTGCCATTTTCTGTTTCTTTAGGTCTAGGATTATAAGCATGAATGACCATGCCTGGCTTAAAAAGTGGATTCTAGGGATCAAATTTAGATCCTCATGCTTGCAAAGTAAGCATTTTCCCCACCGAGCTCTCCCTCTTGCCTTGAACAATCACTTCCTGGTGGAGCAAGTGTGTGGTCTGAGAGGAAGCCGCACAGAGAGGGCTGACACTCTTCTGGGAAGATTGACATAAAATACTCTAGGGTAGGGAGAGCCTATCGAAGGCAGGGTTCAGGGACAGAATGAGGAGTTACAGCATTGGGCTATGTCGGAGCCTGTTAAATTTGTGTCTGAGGGATGCCGAGGGAGAATGATGAGAGAGTAGTTACATATTGAATGTGTGACCTTGAAATTGAGAAAGAGGTCTTGGCTGGCTGTTCTCACTTGGGTAAGTATTCATGTCAGGACATCTAGATAGACACAAAGTAGCAGAAAACAAAGTCTCAGTCTTAGAACTCAGATTGTTTGGTTTGTGTAGGCAAATACTCAGGGCACTCAGGATCTTTACCTGTATAATGGAACAAGAAATAGAATCAAATTTAGGGAGCTGCCATGGTGATGAAGTCAGTGAATACATTTCATTTACATGGAGAAAGATCTTGAAACCAGGCATGGCTAAAAACCATTATTTTGTTATTATTTTAGTAAAAGTTGTATTTTAAGCCTATTTTTAAGTGCTTTTTGTGTATAATTTACTTGCTCTTGCTAAGCAAAACAAAGTAGATATTATTTCTCTTGGTACAAATGAGGAAACTAAGGCCCAGAGGAGATAAATCATTTACCTAAGGAGATCAAGTTAGAAAATGGAGCAAGGGGAGTCTGAGCAAGGGTCTGTTTGACTCCCAAGACAAAACAGTTAATCATTTTTATAAATAGTAAAATCTGGTCTTGTGCGCAGGTCAAGACACGAGATTTGAGCTGTAGTTCATCTAAGCAGCCAAGCCGGAGATGCAATGAGTTTAAGCTTAAAATAATCCTGTGAACAAAGCAACGGGATAATTTGAAATGTCAATGTGACATTCTGTTCCACGGCAAATTAATAAGAAGTGACGGAAGGCCTTTCTTGTCATGGCTGTAACAATCAGAAGCCAGGCTTCCACTACCTTCTAATCTCGTGCGATGACAATAGGCAATCAGTAGTAGCATCCTTCAAATATCAGCCGAGTCCTCTTCATACACAAAGGTGACATATTGGCAGTATCCAATTTTACTCGTTCATGTTGGAAGAAAGGTTGCTTTATACACTATTATGTGGTGAGACAAGTAACATAAAACCCAAGGCAGTTTTCTACAATTAATTTGTTACTATAGAAAACTTTAGCCCTCCCTCTTATTCTTTTTGTTGCCAAGGTGATGATCAAGCAGGTAATTCAAGTGACCTTGAGGCTTCAGCCAAAACACAGCTGAGAAGTCCCAGTAAGTTTTTAATCTGTTTGGGGGAAATCCATAGGGATGTTAACATCATATCGCAGAATCCTTTACTTTGTCCATTTTCTTACTTTTCAGATTCTTAGTTCTCAGGCTTGGTCATGGCCTTTGGCACCTTTTCTGCTTCATTTCAGTGCTCCCTGGATCTCATTTAGATAATCTCAGCATTTCTGTACTGGGGATTGTACCAGTACTATCTCCATGCTTTGTTAAGTAAATCTTGTTCTCGGAGCTGTCGGTAAGCATGCCTACAAATGATGTCAGTTGATTCTTGTTGCTGGATTCTTCCACTAAGTGGAATCTTACACTAAGTGAGATGCAGTGTTTCAGAGCAGAGACTTCTGCTTCCAAGCCCGATGAAATCCTTGTGATGTTGATAGTATGACCCTTTCTGTACTTTGGGAATAGACTTATCCTTGTCCAGGGAGGAGGAATTGGAAGAGAGAGCTTTTAAACGTGCACACATATATAGTCATAAGTTCTGAAAAACATGTCCTCAGGAAAGACCAGACTTCAGGGAAATGTAGCTTATGGTTCAGGTCATTTCTGAGCATCATTGCTCTTTTCTTGCATACAAAACACCAGCCACTCCCACTAGCTCTACCTCTAAGACATAGCCATGATTTTCTAACTCCTTCCATCTCCTCTGCCCAGCTCCTAGTCAAGTATCTCTAAATTCCTGCACTTGTAGCCCCATAGCAGCCTCCATACTCTAGTATTATACATTTACCATTTATTCTCCACAGGATAGTGAAAGTACATGCATAGATGATAAACTAGATCATATGCCTCTCTGAATTTGAAAAGACTGACTTTCCCCAAGTCCTAAACTATTTCATTACCCGCATGTCAGACTCTTGTCCCTCCCCATGCTGAGCAATAGGGTTTAGTTCTGTTTGAGAAAAGTTGCTGTAGAAGGAGAGACCTTGCGCTTGCTGACTCCTTGACTAAGAAAGTGCTTTCCCATGGTTCCCTAGGTTGGTTGATGCTTACTTAAAATTTATTTTCTCAGACGGCTAGACTTATTCCATTTAAGTTGGGACTCATTAAAACACAATGGCAAGAAGGTTAGTTCTTCCTTTCACTTTAATCATATCTTTCCATAAAATGAGTATTTATTGAGATCTGCTATGCTACATGCTATAGAGTAAAACATAAGACAAAAACAGCGATTCCTGATATCATGGGTCTCATCAGGTTGTATGAAGATTTTTCACAGAAATAATCACTAAATTAAGCCCTTTTGTGTTTGTCTGTTTCATTTTTCTTTCCTATGCTAATCCTGGAAAGAATGTGAAGAACAAGCCAGGTTTAGTTTTTCAGTATCCTTATGGTGATCATTCTCACAAAGTAAGAGTTGGAAGGTTCTGGAAATATTAAGAATCCACACTGGATGTTGAGGCTCATTTGTTTAGGAGAATATTTAACTATGACATTGACTATGAACATGTCATAGACACATGTGTGTGTCAAAGACAGTTCTCAAATATATTCATTAATATGCTGTGGAAATGATACCAGCTACCTTATCTCTTGGTGGTGTTCACTAAACACAATGACAGGATAACATTGTTCTATTTGGGTTCAATCCTTCAGGATTTGAGGTTTCAACTCTAGATATTTTGGTTATAATCTCTATTTGGTGGAACCTAGGCAGTTGCAACTTTTTTTTTTCCATTTTTTATTAGGTATTTAACTCATTTACATTTCCAATGCTATACCAAAAGTCCCCCATATCCAACCACCCCCACTCCCATGCCCACCCACTCCCCCTTTTTGGCCCTGGTGTTCCCCTGTACTGGGGCATATAAAGTTTGCAAGTCCAATGGGCCTCTCTTTCCAGTGATGGCCGACTAGGCCATCTTTTGATATATATGCAGCTAGAGTCAAGAGCTCCGGGGTACTGGTTAGTTCATAATGTTGTTCCACCTATAGGGTTGCAGATCCCTTTAGCTCCTTGGCTACTTTCTCTAGCTCCTCCATTGGGAGCCCTATGATCCATCCATTAGCTGACTGTGAGCATCCACTTCTGTGTTTGCTAGGCCCCGGCATAGTCTCACAAGAGACAGCTACATCTGGGTCCTTTCAATAAAATCTTGCTAGTGTATGCAATGGTGTCAGCGTTTGGATGCTGATTATGGGGTGGATCCCTGGATATGGCAGTCTCTACATGGTCCATCCTTTCATCTCAGCTCCAAACTTTGTCTCTGTAACTCCTTCCATGGGTGTTTTGTTTCCAAATCTAAGGAGGGGCATAGTGTCCACACTTCAGTCTTCATTCTTCTTGAGTTTCATGTGTTTAGCAAATTATATCTTATATCTTGGGTATCCTAGGTTTGGGGCTAATATCCACTTATCAGTGAGTACATATTGTGTGAGTTTCTTTGTGAATGTGTTACCTCACTCAGGATGATGCCCTCCAGGTCCATCCATTTGGCTAGGAATTTCATAAATTCATTCTTTTTAATAACTGAGTAGTACTCCATTGTGTAGATGTACCACATTTTCTGTATCCATTCCTCTGTTGAGGGGCATCTAGGTTCTTTCCAGCTTCTGGCTATTATAAATAAGGCTGCTATGAACATAGTGGAGCATGTGTCCTTCTTACCTGTTGGGGCATCTTCTGGATATATGCCCAGGAGAGGTATTGCTGGATCCTCCGGTAGTACTATGTCCAGTTTTCTGAGGAACCGCCAGACTGATTTCCAGAGTGGTTGTACAAGCCTGCACTCCCACCAACAATGGAGGAGTGTTCCTCTTTCTCCACATCCACGCCAGCATCTGCTGTCACCTGAATTTTTGATCTTAGCCATTCTGACTGGTGTGAGGTGGAATCTCAGGGTTGTTTTGATTTGCATTTCCCTGATGATTAAGGATGTTGAACATTTTTTCAAGTGCTTCTCTGCCATTCGGTATTCCTCAGGTGAGAATTCTTTGTTCAGTTCTGAGCCCCATTTTTTAATGGGGTTATTTGATTTTCTGAAGTCCACCTTCTTGAGTTCTTTATATATGTTGGATATTAGTCCCCTATCTGATTTAGGATAGGTAAAGATCCTTTCCCAATCTGTTGGTGGTCTTTTTGTCTTATTGACGGTGTCTTTTGCCTTGCAGAAACTTTGGAGTTTCATTAGGTCCCATTTGTCAATTCTCGATCTTACAGCACAAGCCATTGCTGTTCTGTTCAGGAATTTTTCCCCTGTGCCCATTTCTTCAAGGCTTTTCCCCACTTTCTCCTCCATAAGTTTCAGTGTCTCTGGTTTTATGTGAAGTTCCTTGATCCACTTAGATTTGACCTTAGTACAAGGAGATAAGTATGGATCGATTCGCATTCTTCTACACGATAACAACCAGTTGTGCCAGCACCAATTGTTGAAAATGCTGTCTTTCTTCCACTGGATGGTTTTAGCTCCCTTGTCGAAGATCAAGTAACCATAGGTGTGTGGGTTCATTTCTGGGTCTTCAATTCTATTCCATTGGTCTACTTGTCTGTCTCTATACCAGTACCATGCAGTTTTTATCACAATTGCTCTGTAGTAAAGCTTTAGGTCTGGCATGGTGATTCCGCCAGAAGTTCTTTTATCCTTGAGAAGACTTTTTGCTATCCTAGGTTTTTTGTTATTCCAGACAAATTTGCAAATTGCTCCTTCCAATTCGTTGAAGAATTGAGTTGGAATTTTGATGGGGATTGCATTGAATCTGTAGATTGCTTTTGGCAAGATAGCCATTTTTACAATGTTGATCCTGCCAATCCATGAGCATGGGAGATCTTTCCATCTTCTGAGATCTTCTTTAATTTCTTTCTTCAGGGACTGGAAGTTTTTATCATACAGATCTTTCACTTCCTTAGTTAGAGTCATGCCGAGATATTTTATATTATTTGTGACTATTGAGAAGGGTGTTGTTTCCCTAATTTCTTTCTCAGCCTGTTTATTTTTTGTGTAGAGAAAGGCCATTGACTTGTTTGAGTTTATTTTATATCCAGCTCCTTCAATGAAGCTGTTTATCAGGTTTAGGAGTTCTCTGGTGGAATTTTTAGGGTCACTTATCATCTGCAAAAAGGGATATTTTGACTTCATCTTTTCCAATTTGTATCCCATTGATCTCCTTTTGTTGTCCAATTGCTCTGGCTAGGACTTCAAGTACTATGTTGAAGAGGTAGGGAGAAAGTGGGCAGCCTTGTCTAGTCCCTGATTTTAGTGGGATTGCTTCGAGCTTCTCAGCATTTACTTTGATGTTGGCTACTGGTTTGCTGTAGATTGCTTTTATCATGTTTCGGTATGGGCCTTGAATTCCTGATCTTTCCAAGACTTTTATCATGAATGGCCGTTGGATCTTGTCAAATGCCTTTTCCGCATCTTATGAGATGATCATGTGGTTTTTGTATTTGAGTTTGTTTATATAATGGATTACATTGATGGATTATCGTATATTAAACCATCCCTGCATCCCTGGAATAAAACCTACTTGGTCAGGATAGATGATTGCTTTAATGTGTTCTTGGATTCGGTTAGCGAGAATTTTATTGAGTATTTTTGCATCGATATTCATAAGGGAAATTGGTCTGAAGCTCTATCTTTGTTGGATCTTTCTGTGGTTTAGGTATCAGAGTAATTGTGGCTTCATAGAATGAGTTGGGCAGACTTCCCTCTACTTCTATTTTTTGGAATAATTTGTGCAGAACTGGGATTATATCTTCTTTGAAGGTCTGTTAGAACTCTAGACTAAACCCATCTGGTCCTGGGCTTTTTTTTTGGCTGGGAGACTATTAATGACTGCTTATATTTCTTTAGGGGATATGGGACTGTTTAGATCATTAACTTGATCCTGATTTAACTTTGGTACCTGGTATCTGTCTAGAAATTTGTCCATTTCGTCCAGGTTTTCCAGTTTTGTTGAGTATATCCTTTTGTAGAAGGATCTGATGGTGTTTCAGATTTCTTCAGTATCTGTTGTTACGTCTCCCTTTTCATTTCTGATTTTGTTAATTAGGATGTTGTCCCTATGTCCTCTAGTGAGTCTAGCTAAGGGTTTAATCTATCTTGTTGATTTTCTCAAAGAACCAACTCCTAGTTTGGTTAATTCTTTGAATAGTTCTTCTTGTTTACTCTTTGTTGATTTCACCCCTGAGTTTGATTATTTCCTGCCATCTACTCCTCTTGGGTGAATTTGCTTCCTTTTTTTCTAGAGCTTTTAGATGTGTTGTCAAGCTACTAGTATGTGCTCTCTCCTATTTCTTCTTGGAGGCACTCAGAGCTATAAGTTTCCCTCTTAGAAGTGCTTTCATTGTGTCCCATAGGTTTGGGTATGTTGTGGCTTCATTTTCATTAAACTCTAAAAAGTCTTTAATTTCTTTCTTTATTCCTTCCTTGACCAAGGTATCATTGAGAAGAGTGTTATTCAGTTTCCACGTGAATGTTGGCTTTCCATTATTTATGTTGTTATTGAAGATCAATCTTAGGCCATGGTGGTCTGATAGGATACATGGGACAATTTCAATATTTTTGTATCTATTGAGGCCTGTTTTGTGACCAATTATATGGTCAATTTTGGAGAAGGTCCCGTGAGGTGCTGAGAAGAAGGTATATCCTTTTGTTTTAGGATAAAATGTTCTGTAGATATCTGTCAGGTCCATTTGTTTCATAACTTCTGTTAGTTTCACTGTGTCCCTGTTTAGTTTCTGTTTCCACGATCTGTCCTTTGAAGAAAGTGGTGTGTTGAAGTCTCCCACTATTATTGTGTGAGGTGCAATGTATGCTTTGAGCTTTACTAAAGTGTCTCTAATGAATGTGGCTGCCCTTGCATTTGGTGTGTAGATATTCAGAATTGAGAGTTCCTCTTGGAGGATTTTACCTTTGATGAGTATGAAGTGTCCCTCCTTGTCTTTTTTGATAACTTTGGGTTGGAAGTCGATTTTATCCGATATTAAAATGGCTACTCCAGCTTGTTTCTTCAGTCCATTTGCTTGGAAAATTGTTTTCCAGCCTTTCACTCTGAGGTAGTGTCTGTCTTTTTCCCTGAGATGGGTTTCCTGTAAGCAGCAGAATGTTGGGTCCTGTTTGTGTAGCCAGTCTGTTAGTCTATGTCTTTTTATTGGGGAATTGAGTCCATTGATATTAAGAGATATTAAGGAAAAGTAATTGTTGCTTCCTTTTATTTTTGTTGTTAGAGTTGGCATTCTGTTCTTGTGGCTGTCTTCTTTTTGGTTTGTTGAATGATTACTTTCTTAGTTGTTCTAGGGCGTGATTTCCGTCCTTGTATTGCTTCTTTTCTGTTATTATCCTTTGAAGGGCTGGATTCGTGGAAAGATATTGTGTGAATTTGGTTTTGTCGTGGAATACTTTGGTTTCTCCATCTATGGTAATTGAGAGTTTGGCCGGGTATAGTAGCCTGGGCTGGCATTTGTGTTCTCTTAGTGTCTGTATAACATCTGTCCAGGCTCTTCTGGCTTTCATAGTCTCTGGTGAAAAGTCTGGTGTAATTCTGATAGGTCTTCCTTTATATGTTACTTGACCTTTCTCCCTTACTGCTTTTAATATTCTATCTTTATTTAGTGCATTTGTTGTTCTGATTATTATGTGTCGGGAGGAATTTCTTTTCTGGTCCAGTCTATTTGGAGTTCTGTAGGCTTCTTGTATGATCATGGGCATCTCTTTTTTTATGTTTGGGAAGTTTTCTTCTATTATTTTGTTGAAGATATTAGCTGGCCCTTTAAGTTGAAAATCTTCATTCTCATCAATTCCTATTATCCGTAGGTTTGGTCTTCTCATTGTGTCCTGGATTACCTGGATGTTTTGAGTTAGGATCCTTTTGCATTTTGTATTTTCTTTGACTGTTGTGTCGATGTTCTCTATGGAATCTTCTGTACCTGAGATTCTCTCTTCCATTTCTTGTATTCTGTTGCTGATGCTCGCATCTATGGTTCCAGATCTCTTTCCTAGGGTTTCTATCTCCAGCGTTGCCTCGCTTTGGGTTTTCTTTATTGTGTCTACTTCCCCTTTTAGTTCTAGTATGGTTTTGTTCATTTCCATCACCTGTTTGGACGTGTTTTCCTGTTTTTCTTTAATGATTTCTACCTGTTTGGCTGTGTTTTCCTGCTTTTCTTTAAGGGCCTGTAACTCTTTAGCAGTGCTCTCCTGTAATTCTTTAAGTGACTTATGAAAGTCCTTCTTGATGTCCTCCATCATCATCATGAGAAATGTTTTTAAATCTGGGTCTAGATTTTCGGTTGTGTTGGGGTGCCCAGGACTAGGTGGGGTGGGAGTGCTGCGTTCTGATGATGGTGAGTGGTCTTGATTTCTGTTAGTAGGATTCTTACGTTTGCCTTTCGCCATCTGGTAATCTCTGAAGCTAGCTGTTTTAGTTGTCACTGTTAAGAGCTTGTTCTTCAGGTGACTCTGTTAGCCTCTATGAGCAGACCTGGAGGGTAGCACTCTCCTTAGTTTCAGTGGGCAGAGTATTCTCTGCAGGCAAGCTCTCTTCTTGCAAGGCAGGTACCCAGATATCTGGTGTTCGAACCAGACTCCTGGCAGAAGTTGTGTTCCACTCACTAGAGGTCTTAGGATCACGTGTGGAATCCTGTGTGGGCCCTTGCGGGTGTCAGGCGACTCAGCTGGCAAGGTAGCCCGGGGCTCGAGTGGAGTGGAAGGGGTTTGTGCCCCAGATCAAGCCCGGGTAGCCTGCTTCCCTATGTACTGCAGTCTCAAGTTCCGCACGATTGGATTGGGGCAGGCGCTGTGTTCCACTCACCGGAGGTCTTAGGGTCCCGTGGGGAGTCCTGTGTGGGCCCTTGCGGGTGTTGGGCAAGACTCTGCTGGCAAGGTAGCCCGGGGCTCGAGTCTGGAGTCGAGCGGAAGGGACTTGTGCCCCAGATCAGGACCGGGTAGCCTGCTTCCCTATGTACCGCAGTCTCAAGTTCCGTGCGATTGGATTGGGGCAGGTGCTGTGTTCCACTCACCAGAGGTCTTAGGATCCCGTGGGGAGTCCCGTGTGGGCCCTTGCGGGTGTTGGGCAAGACTCTGGGCAGTTGCAACTTTAAATGTCACTCTAGATCAGTGGTTCTCAACCGTCCTTGATCTGTGACTCTTTAAAACTGTTCAAGTTGTGTTGATCTCTCCAACTGTAAAATTACTTTGTTGTTACTTCATACCCTCAAAAGTGTCATGACTCACAGGCTGAGAACCACTGCTATAGACAATTTTGTGTAAGTCCATGGCCTGTAGTTTTTAAGAACAAAGTTTGGAATCATAAATTTAGAGAATATACATGATTATAGAATCTTCTGAATTTAGATGGCTGTGTCTAGGATTGTCCTGAGATGAGCTTGATCCATTTTTTCAGACTATCATCACTGATATTGTCTTCTTATAGTGTCAAAAGTGTGATAATCTGGGTTGTACATTATGGAATAACTCTACATGACTAGAACTCTCACCTTGGAGGCTGTTACAAGGACTTTTCTACAAGGACCTAGTTAGCTGTATTTGGAGTGTAACTGGTCATGAGTGGCTGGTGGCTGCAGTAGTGAAGAATGATGGGCAGAGCTTCTCATCTTTGTAGGAAGTTGCCATTGGAAAGGGCGGAGATAGATTGTGTTTCTGAGATTTGTACACTTGGATGTATATCTGGCACTTTTCTGAGTTGGCTTGGGAAAGAATCATAAAATTAAACTAATTTTTTTTACGAGTTACTTTAGAGATTTTCTAGTGCAATCTCTTCACATAATGGACAAGCAAATATGTTGAAAAAGATTAGGTGACTTTGAGGTCACCTGGATAGCTATAGGACAAACTTAGCTACAACTGGCAATCAAAGTAGCCAAGTAACCATAATTAATGGCTTGTAGCCAAATAGTCCATCTGCAAAATGGGAACAATCACAATGGCTTTTCCTCTAAGTGATACTGCAGTTGCTTTCCAGCATATGCAGAGGCCAGCTGCTGAGTAAGTGTTAGCCATGCCATTAACTGGCACACTGGTGTTGCCAGGTTGTTATAAATTCCTTCTGTAATTCATTATGAGTGTGATAGTGAAATTGATTAAAAAAAAGAAGTTAAATCAAACTAGCTGTCAGCATGACTGAGTCCAAAGATGAATTACACATTTTATTTTGTCATCGAGTTGATAGTATGTTCCCCCAATGACATGCTTCCTGTTTTTTTGATGGCGGCATAAAATAGTTAGCTCTTTGGAAGCTTCGAAGCACTTATTCTGTATTGTTTGCAGCACTTCACATCTATCTGACATCCTCAAAGGAAACAGTTTGTCCTTTTGGGCTGAAATCACTGGTGCTGTGGTCCTTTTCAAAATAGAAATCCTGCTTCATTGTGTAGAAAGTCTCATTGGTTCAGTGGCAGATTCATTGTTCTGGAAGAATGCTTTGAGATTTGTGGGTAGTGCATGCAAAGGAGTTCGCAAAGCCCTTGTTTGATCACTGGTTTGAACCTGACTTCCTTTTTGGTGGTTTTTCAAGAGGAAAGATAGGACAAATGTCTAAAGGCAGGAAATGGATAATAGGTATGTTTAAATTATGAACTCATGCACTTTTTAATTGTTTTTTTAAAGGAAGTAAATGGTCATTTGGGGAGACTTACAAGAATATCTTTAAGGACTTAAAATATATAGCATTGTTATAGCTTAAGAATTGATAGAAGTTTTGATTAAATCTGGTGTTGACAGGTAATGATGGGAAAATGATGGCTCCTCTTTTAGTCTCAGTCTCTGTCAGTTTGGGGGAGATGATTGCTGTTTCCCTTATATAAAAAATTGTATGAGAAGTGGAAATAAAAGTGATTATGAAACAGTCATGGTCTATGTCAAAACAAGTGATATTTGTTTATTTATTTTTTACTACTGATACTGATACTTGTATATGTTAATTATGTACATCTTAAAGGCCTGGAAATCATCCTTAAAACCAACTTACTCAATTATAACAATCTTTCTAAGTCAAAGAAAAAGAGTTGTCTCAGTGTGTCTAGGACTTTGGTTCTGGGCCCTTTTGTCTCTTTTGGTTTGTTTGGTCAAAACCAGTGCTTTAGTATTGCAACTTTACCAGGAAAATGATGAACCTATAACTTTAAAAGTAATGCAGTATTTATGTTAAGGGCCTTAAACAAAACAGACTAGAGAATCTGAAACATTTTTAGGATGTCAGATGTAGTGATATCATTTAACAAAAAATTGGTCAGAGTAAAAGATCATTTTCCTTGAAGACTGGCCTTTAAGTAGGAAAGGCTATGAGACAGTGAGCTGGTGTTTGACAAACTGGGCCCAGTCATGGGCTTCCTAGTAAGAGCTCAAGGAGAATATTATTTTTCTATTGTTTTCAGAAGTTCTTTTGCTCTATTCTGAGATTAATAGGACATCACTCAAAAATGATCCATGGAATCTGCAAGTGGTAGCTCAGGCTGTGTCTTCCAGAGGTCCATGGGGATAGAAACCGAGGGTGTAGACCCCTAGGATTATGACAGCCTTGGAGGACCTTTTAGAGTTTTGCACAAGCATAAGTTTGGGGATAATGGAGGTGCTACAAAGATGGGTGCTCTTTCCACCCCAATTTATACCAAACAGAAAAGAGCACATCATGAGGTCAAGCTTAGAAAGGGGTGCCAGAGACCTGTTAAATATTGAAATTTGAACATCTGTTTCAATGTTTTATTATAAAACTCTATTTGAAACACATTTCCTTCTGTGTTGTGTACAAGTTCCCAAGGAGTATGCTTGTTTATTAGAACAGTGGGCAAGGTCAGTAAGATGGCAGTACCAGCTGCCAGGCCTGATGAACTGAGTCTGGTCCCTGGTCCCTATATGGTGAAAGGAGAGAAGTAATTTCTATGTGGTGTCCTATGTCATCCACAAGCAAGCTATGGCACGTGCTCATGTATCTGCCCATACACACACATTTAAAAAGAAAGAATTCTCTGAGATGATTGTTCTTTTTATGGGCAGAGAAACTGAGGTTTGAGGAAAAAAAATATCTCTGTTAGAGGAGAGAGGGTTAGGCTTTTTTGGTTCCAGAGCTTATCATCTTTACTACTATCTATCTGCTTCCTTTGAACACTTAAAAATATATTCAAATCTATTTTCTCATTTGATACTATGCACATCTCATTAAGGGAATGGAAAGTAACAGTAGCTCTTGTTTTTTGGATTTTTTAAAATTTCATCCTTTGCTCTGGGAAATTGCTCAGGGGCAAGCAGTGTATTTGACTGACTCTCCTACATATATTTGCCTTATGGACAAGGAGACTGTGAAAACCCCAGTAATGATGGTGTGGATGGTTTCAAGGTGACAGCATTCGGCCCACAAGGCACGACTCCAAATGCAGCAGACTCCATACAGCCAGCACCCTTCATATAATATGAGACATTTGTTCTGTATGTTTTCATAAAGTATCTGGAACCCTCATAGTCCTGTGTCCCAGAATGGGATTTCACATGGCTTGCTGAAAATCAGATGTGTTCAGATGCTCCAATCTAGCACATGGGACACAATCCAGACACTAGTGATTAAAAAGACTTGCTAAGGAACTGGAAGTGGTGATTTCGGGGACTCTTGGGCTCCTGTATGTGTCAGTATTGCTGTGTGAATCTCTGCTACTCTCCCAGGGGTCAGTGACTTCCAACTAGCTGTGTAAACCACCATCTTGGAAATGTCAGGAAAAAAAATAAACTAAGTCAGTTTTGGAGGGGACATATTAAAAGACAGCACTTGTAGTAAAATTAGAAAAACATCAGCTGTTTTGTATGAAGTCTCCAACAGTATTGCCTTTTGGCAATCAAGAGCAACAAAAACAAAAACTATAAAAACCAGTCTTTTATATACAGGGAACAGAGCATGTGACAGGTTTATGATCTTTCCCATAAGACTGTTACGGGCTCTTGATTCCATATATCACACAGTTCATAAATTGATTTACGAAACCCATAATATCAGATGTCTATTCTGTTAATCTCTTCAGCCTTTTTAATATTTATGTGATGTACTTTGACACAGCCTGCTCCAGTTTTTGTTTTTGTTTTTCTTGGTGTTGGAGGCTGGAAGAAAGAAGGGGTAGGGTGGCTCAGCAAAGCCTGTGAAGATTGACTGACAGATTTAGTGGACACTGAACAAAACAATTGGGTTATACCTGACAGATGTGCTGTAATGAAATGTAACTGCATCGTTGCCTTGGTTTTGACAGTTTGGGAGAAAGATATTGAATGCTATGCCAAAAGCATTACTGTGGTGATATTTGGGTTGCTGGGGCCCATGGATTGTGAACTTGTGCTCATCCAGGGTGAAAGAGAAATTTCTAAAAGCTGTTAGCTGGTGTCAGTTCTCATGTAACCAGGTTGCCATGATTTTCATATCAGAGAGCACAAAACCTTGCAAGGCATGTATGTGTAGGAAGCTGGGGGTGGGGGGTGGGGTGAGAGGATATTTGATTTATAGCTTTTTGAAGCCTAAATTTGGAATTCTGTTTCAAATGTAGGTCTCTTGCATCATTCACATGATCCATTATTCATTCAGCAGTTCATACCAGAAATTTACTGATAAATTTGTGATCAAGGGGAAATTGCATTATTGTTAGGATAAATAAATATAATTTGAGAGCTAGGAATGTAGCTCAGTGATGGAGTGCTTGCTTAGTATGCATGAGGCCTTGGGTTGGATCCCCAGTACTGAAAACATGTTATTTGGAAGGGACACATCAATATTAATAAGCAGCTTCTTATTTGTACAGTGAATGTGGCCTTGCCTGCTGCGGATGTGCTGTTACGATGGCTCTAGGAAACTCACTGAGGGCAAATGGTCAGTACTGATCTTCCTTTCTGTCTGAAGGCCTGTCCTCTATGTATATGATTGATACCTATTATGCTTCCTGTAAAGGGTAGTCCCTGTGAAACCTACTGCATAAGGGCTAAAGGGAGAGTGATTTGTGACTGTTAGGGGAGCATAAGAGAAATCTGCCTTGAGTAATGCTTATGTCCCATGTCAAAGCCAATTCAATGTAGAAGTTATTTCCTTAGCCAGATTTTCCAATGATCTCAGCCCATTGCTTGTGAATTATAAATAATCACATGATTAGAATACATGGTATAGAGTTATCCTTCCCACAAATACAAAAACAGTGTCTATGCTCAATTTTAGAGTCTTAGATGACCTGTTAAACCTTCCCTGCCACATGTCATTGATCAGAACTGCCCCCAACATCTCTAACACATTCTTATGTTTCAGTGCCTATGAACTTCAGAGAAAGGATATCTAAAGGACAACCTTTGGATATGCAAATAACTCCCCTCTATCAAGCTTCAAGCTTCATATTTCAGCATGAGAGAAAGATGAGCTAGATCCTATTCTCTTTAAAAACAAAAGGCAGTAGATTCTGGCTTCACTAGGTAGCTGCCTGCATCTATTATGTGCTAGACATTCTACTACAGGTCTTGGGTTGACATACTTAATTTCGTTGGAACACAGTAATTGCTACTCATTTTCTATTTTTTACAGCTGCTTTCTCCCTGATCAGGCAAAGTTCAGTTGTTGTGACAGAGCCCATGTGACCCACAAGGCTTAAAGTATCTAATGCCTCACCTTTTACGGGGGGAAAATAATAAAAGCAACATCAATAGAACAAACAACAACAAACTCTGCACAAACTTGTGTTACAGCCTGGTTATTCAGAAGTCAAACATACTGTTGTTATCCTCAGGGGGACAAAAAGTCATACGAATTACGGTGGAACCAGGTATGAGTGGTGGTACTTTGAAAAAGGACTGTCAGCTCTGCTTGGGGGTCTGAGGATGTGGCTCCAAGGAGGATGCACTTAATCTGGGTCTTAATTGAGACTTGGTTTCTAAGGAGTGAGAGAGAGAGCATAGCAGGGAGTGGAGGTAAGTATGGGAAAGGGAACAGATCATAGTATTCCGGGGAAATTCAGGGTGGCTGGAATTTAGTGGAAAAGAAGGCAGATGCCAGCTGCAAGCCTTTTGGAAGGAGCTTGGGGGAGTTATTCCTGGGCATTGATGAGCAGAGGAGGACCTTGAACCGAATGACCTTATCTGATCAGGCCTTTGGGAAGATTGCACTGGAAGAGAAAAGCAATACACTAGAGGGAAATGAAAAGCGTCCTCTGTCTTTTTTTAGCCCTCTTTTCACCTTACAAAGTTCTCATCAGTTGTCACCCTATCCTGGTTGTTAATCCTCCCATCTTCAGTGCACTAGTGGTGAACTTTATGTTTCAAATTGGGTGGGACATGAGGGTGTTCAGGCTAAAGGTTATAGCTGGTATGTTTGCTTAGGCACTTTTGGATGAGATTAGCATCTGGAAGGGTTGGCTGAGCAAAGGCAGATGATGCATAATGTGAGAAGGCATCCCCTAATCTCTTTCTTTTTTTTCTCTAATTGGATTTTTTTCTTCATTTACATTTCAAATGCTATACCCTTTCCTAGTTTCCTCTCCGAAAGTCCCCTATACCCTCCCCCCCTGCCCTGCTCCTGCTTCCTGACCCTGGCATTCCCCTGTACTGGGACATATAATCTTTGCAAGACCAAGGGCCTCTCCTCCCATTGATGGCCTACTAGGCCATCCTCTGCTACATATGCAGCTAGAGACATGAGCTCAGTGGGTACTGAAAGTTCACATTGTTGTTCCTCCCATAGGGTTGCAGACCCTTTTAGCTCCTTGGGTACTTTCTCTAGCTCCTTCATTGGGGGCCCTGTGTTCCATCCAATAGATGACTGTGAGCATCCACTTCTGTATTTGCCAGGCACTGGCATAGCCTCAAAAGAGATAGCTACATCATTCATTCTTAGAATGAAGAACAAACTACCCATGGAAGGAGTTACAGAGATGAAGTTCCGAGCTGAGATGGAAGGAAGGACTGTCTGCAGAGACTGCCTCACCTGCGAATCCATCCCATAAACAACCACCAAACCCAGACACTATTGCATATGCCAACGAGATTTTGCTGACAGGACCCTAATCTCTTGATAGCCTGACTGGAACAGAAAGATGGAAGGAGCTTTGCTTTCTGTTTCAGTCTGAATGTTTTGTTGCTTCTGCTCTCCATGCCCTTATAACATTGTCTCTCTCGGTCTCAAAAGTGCACCATGGGTTTTCTCACATATGTAGCTGTGAGAGGGAGATGATAGCAGGATCTCAGCTCCAAAACAGTATGACGTAGTTTCTTACAGTAAGTGATTTGCTTATCTTGGGCAACTTTACTAATACTCCAGCTCTATTTGTATTCAAAGGATCATCTTTTAACAACTGTTTTATTCATTAGTTAATATCTTTGAGATGGAGATCTCTCAGGAACTCTCTTGAGTCCACATAATTTTCTTTTCAACTATTGCACAACCTTATTCCCATTGGTGACTCAGGAGATATCACTTGGGGATTGCCTCCATGCTGGAGCCAGCCTGCCAGGCTCATGTCGCCAAGTTTCTTTACCTCAGTGCTTCTATGCTAGATGAAACCTAGGCAGGAAAGGGAATAAAAGAAGTGATGTCACACTCTGACAAACAAATGCCACCTGTGCCAGGTGAAGCTGTGGTCTGCTACTGTAGTGGCTGCCCAACTTTGTACCCACTCTGTGATCTTCCTCATACGTTTATACTTTCTGTGGAATTATGGATCTATGAGAGAGAGAGAGAGAGAGAGAGAGAGAGAGAGAGAGAGAGAGAGATATCAGAGACCAGTGGCTAGACACTCTAGGTGTCCTTGTACATTGGACACTCTAAGAGGGAATATGAGGGTTTAGGTAGAGCCAGGTGAATGTATTATATTTTTGCTTAAGGACACAAATATTGTAAAACACATAGAACACTTATTATTCTTGGTTATAAACTATATCATTTTAATAAAAGTGTGGGCTTATGTTATTTGGGGGGGTCTCTTCTGGATTTACATTAATTTACTTCAATATTGAACTAATCATTGCAATTCTCATTTTACAGGTAAGTGAATTGTTACTTAATCAATATATTCAGATGCTTTAAAATGTCTAAATGAATGACTTGCAGAATGTTACAATGGAATAGAAGTTACTTCAGCATCACGGGGGTGGGGGGGTGTTAACATCACAAACAACAATGTTGCTGGGAAAAGAAGACCACAACTGAGGACAGTAACTGATCTAATAACCATTTATGTATGGTATATTGGGGTCTGTCAATTACAGTCCCTGTCTGACAAATAAAATAGTAGCATAATATCCACAAAGTAATTTTATTTAGATGAATATATTTGGTTATACCTTATATCACTTGCTAAACAATTTTATAAATATAGTTTGATATATTTAGACACAATAGAAACATAAGTTTTAATTTTTTATTTATATTTTAATTTATTTTTATACACAGGTTGCTAAATATTTTAAATATAATTTCTGATGATATTGGGTGACATAGTGCATAAATCAAATGGTTAGAATGCCCAGGAGATAAGAAAAATGCATTATAAAGTATAGCATGCTCATAAATTGTAATGGAAAGAATTAATATATTATTTTATGCATGCCCATATATTATTTTTAAAGCAAGAATAAAAATGATTTAGAAATATGCTCTTGATTTAGCTTTGAGGTAGGGCTCATTACTTTTCTTTATAAAATGATTGGATCTGTGAGGTTGCTCAATTGTCTGTAGAAATGTACTGCAATTAAATCAGTCTGGTACAATGACAGTGACAGACATTTTGAAGTCCTGTGGGTCTAGGATTGTTCTCCCTTGATTGTGACAATTTGTGTAAGTTATGTCTACTCTCTGAGCCCTGTGCGTATTGTTGTAAAAGTGGATAACAGCCCACACTTGTGGAATGAGGAATATAGTGTTCTATTGGTGTCCTTAGTCTATTAGTAAATCTTAATTGCCAATGTTTCAATAACCTCTACATCCTCAAGAGCATGGCCTTACATCACTTATGTAATTTCAACTTTTCTTTTAAATGTAACAAGCTCCCAGTTTATGTCACTCTTAGTGTTAAAAAAGTATAATTATGCAGAGAATTTGGAGAGAATAGAGAAACTAAAGGGGAGAATAAACCTTTGCTTCTTCTGTCCTTGAGATAATCATTAGCAACTGTCCTATTGTCCTCAGTTAATTCTATACTCACTGTTCTGCAACCTGCCATCTTGTTAACCAATTCCCTAAGAACTTTTTCCATGTCATTAAATCTACATCATTTTATTTATTTGTACCCTGTATGAATATAAAAATCTCAAAACCTTTAGATTTGTAAAATAAATCTTTATTTTTTTCTTTGCACTTTTGGGGGTAAAGTGGGAAAATGTGTTCTTTTAATGTGTGTTTCTCCTATTTGTTTTTTTTTTTTTCCCAATGAGGTTTAGTTGCTTGAGAGATGCAACTCAATCCTTACCTTATGCATGACAATGACAGAATTTAACACCATAACCTTCTCAGGGTATTCATTGCCTGCCAAGACCCAGAGCTGAAAGATTTACTGATGTTGGAGAGCTTGCTATCAACAGGAGTCACATGAAAGGCACAGAGTGGCTGTCTATCTTTCAGTTACTCTCCACAGGAATGCCTGCCTTCCATTCTGCAGGAACAGCTTCTGGTTGTCTCAAATATGCAAACCAGCAAGTGTCAAATGCTTCTTAGAAAGGTACAATTGCATTTAAATTGGAAATGGGTGAAGCTGATCAAAGAATACAGAAAGAAAGGCATTAAAAATTAATCTTCCTAGAGTCATAAAGTCAGCTGTAAACTCTTAGCAGTAAAAATTAAATGAAGAAGAATTTAATGTTTTAAACAGAGATTTAAATTTTCCAGGGGAGAGTTTGATAGTTGCATCGGATTGGGGAGCTGGCAAAATTTACAGGGGAAGCTCAAGTGTCTTCTCCCACTAGAGGTTGCAGGAAGTATAAAGTCCTCATCAAGGAAAACATCATTTATGTGGTTAAGTGTCATTGTACAAAGCCTTGGCTGTAAAAGCAAATAGCACTTTTGACCAACTCAGAATACTGTTCTTTTCTAAACAGTTTAAAGTAGCAACTAGTGGAGGATTGTTAAAAAAATAATACACCATTGTTGGGAGAATCCCTGAGGAAATATGAGAATGCTCAATATTTGTGATCTGCAGGACTCTAGGTAATAATATTTCACTATCTACCTTTCTTGTGTAAATATGATAGCCCACCTCTGTACCTGACATTATGTATTCTCTTGGTAGCTATCTCTAGGCAGATGTAATAAATGGCCATGTGTTCAGATTCAAAAGGAAGGTTGAAGTAGATTCATTACAGTTTCTGAGCAGAGTTGACACCTGTACTGGCTAGTTTTGTGTCAACTTGACACAGCTGGAGTTACCACAGAGAAAGGAGCTTCAGTTGAGGAAATGCCTCCATGAGATCCAACTGTAAGGCATTTTCTCAATTAGTGACCAAGGGGGAAAGGCCCCTTGTGGGTGGAACCATCTCTGGGCTGGTAGTCTTGGGTTCTATAAGAGAGCAAGCTGAGCAAGCCAGATGAGGCAAGCCAGTAAAGAACATCCCTCCATGGCCTCTGCATCAGCTCCTGCTTTCTGACCTGCTTGAGTTCCAGTCCTGCATCCTTTGGTGATCAACAGCAGTATGGAAATGTAAGCCGAATAAACCCTTTCCTCCCCAACTTGCTTCTTGGTCATGATGTTTGTGCAGGAATAGAAACCCTGACTAAGACAAATTGGTACCAGCAGAGTGGGGTATTCCTGTGACAATTTGACCATGTTTTGGGGAGGACTGTGGAAGGACTTTGGAACTTTGGGCTTGAAGATCCATCCGTTGTTAAGAGCTCTGTCGGATGTCGTGTAGGAGCTTGGAAGATAATGTTGAGAACACTGCAGAAGATGGAGCTCTGGTTTGTGAAATTTCAGAGGGAAAATTAAAGACTCTTTTCAGGGCCATTGCTGTTTTGATTGTGAAGATTCTGTAGTTCTGGTTAGTTGGGGCTGAAGAATCAGCTGTGATTAACAAGATACCAGAACTACCAAAGCAAAAACTTTGCATTACTGGGACTATTGATGCTGGTTAGCTGGAGCTAAGAAATTAGCGGTGATTAAGAAGAGACCAGCATCATTGAGGTGACATCTTCTGGGAAGTGTTTTCTGAAAGCACAAAGAGGCTGTGTTCCAGAGATGGCCAAGGTTGTACTCCTGCTGCAGCGGGACTTGGTAATATGTAAGGGTCACCCAGGTGGTACTGGTTTTGAAGGCATGAAGGGGTCACACAAAGCAGCTGAGGCTTGGCACTGTGAGAGGCCATGGAAGGCCATTGGTGAAGGTGCAGCCTCAGTTGCAATTGAAGGCCCAGGACTGAAGGGGTCATGCAGTGTTTTGGAGATGCCAGTACTATGAGATGACCACCAAGAGCAGCAGCAGCAGTGGAGTACAGGCATCTGGAGCCTAGAGGATGACCTGTGTGCTACAAAGGGCCTGGCTGGAGAAGTGACCCAAGCCCTTGGAGGAGCCCAGAAGATCGTGAGTTGGATCCCAGACATTGGACGGTTAGAGATTGACTTTTGCTTTTGATTGTGACTGTGCCCTGATATTTTCCCTCTTGAAGGAAGAAACTGTTTTAGTGGAGCCCACAGTTAAGAGACTTTTAATTGTAAAAAGACTTTGGATTTTAAAAGAGATGGACATTTTAAAGAGTTTGAAATTTTAAGAATATGTAAAGACTGTGGGACTTTTAAAGTTATTTAGATCTTGGGGATGAATAAGATTGTAAGGGTTGAGGCTTACTAGTGATGTGTTTGTGTGTCAAGTTGACAAGGGGTCAATTGTACTGGCTAGTTTTGTGTCAACTTGACACAGCTGGAGTTACCACAGAGAAAGGAGCTTCAGTTGAGGAAATGCCTCCATGAGATCCAACTGTAAGGCATTTTCTCAATTAGTGACCAAGGGGGAAAGGCCCCTTGTGGGTGGAACCATCTCTGGGCTGGTAGTCTTGGGTTCTATAAGAGAGCAAGCTGAGCAAGCCAGATGAGGCAAGTCAGTAAAGAACATCCCTCCATGGCCTCTGCATCAGCTCCTGCTTTCTGACCTGCTTGAGTTCCAGTCCTGCATCCTTTGGTGATCAACAGCAGTATGGAAATGTAAGCCGAATAAACCCTTTCCTCCCCAACTTGCTTCTTGGTCATGATGTTTGTGCAGGAATAGAAACCCTGACTAAGACAACACCTATTACACTGTTTTTCTGGCAAAGCCCTAAAATTTGAGAATGAAAGGATATTGGCCTAAGCTCAAGGTCACATATGCTTCAGACAGCTGGTCCCGGAAGCAAGAATTTTGCTCAAAAGCTTGCTGTACCATTTCCCATGATGCTTTGGAGAGACCATTTCTCTTCTTCAGACTTTGATTTCTTCATCAGTGAAGTGGGAATAGAAGTAACATTTACTTTACAGGTGCTGGACATGAGAACCGAGAGAGAACATGGAAAGAGTTTAGCATCCATCTGGGTCTATATGATGACAACTTCTCATTCTTTTTGTTACTTTAGTTTTGCTTTACTAAACAGACACCTGACAAAAGGGAAGAGAAATGTTTTGGGGAAAACTTGCATGACTGGCCAAACTGTATGTTGAAACCCTAGTTTAGATCCACCTTATGATGACGATATTCTTATGCAGATATTCTGATCATTTTTTGTTGCCTCGGAGATAACATTCTCTAGACACATGAGGATGACCATATAGAGTCTCTTGCTCATCTATGATATGGTATAGGCATTTTGGTATTGCTCAGTGTAGTTCCCATGTGGCTTCAGGGGGAAGCCTTCACTAGTATGATTCACACAATGTCTTCTTGTTTGTTTCTCTGGATTTATTTATAGAAATATATTATTAATACTTAGCAACACTAGGAAGGAACATTCTAGCTGTTGAGAAGAATTAACAGTTATTTATTTTTCAAAGTTCATTAAAGTTTACGGCTCTCTTGTACGTGGACAGTGTCTTGGTGTTGTATTTCCAATCTTCAGTTTGAAAGAGCAGCTGGAACATCAGAACTGTTGACTTTCAGATTATTAGTGAGTCAAGGGTGCCTAATTCCAATAATCCTTTGTAATCGCTGTGTGTGTGTGTGTGTGTGTGTGTGTGTGTGTGTGTGTGTATTTGCACTTTAAAAAATGAGTTTAGTATAACTCATTTATGAAGCTGACTCTGTGCATGCTCTGACTACATTTTCCCTTCTGTCTTTTTTATCACCCACTTACCTACAGTAGAAATTTTAATGTCAATTCACAGTCATTGGACAACTGAACATATAACATGTGCTAACAGTTCTAGTGTACTCTAAGACATCACTCTCTTCTACTGATATTCCTGGGGCCTTTCTACAGCTCACGGACATCTCTTGTAAGAGCCTCCACACTCACAACCTTCCCTCCACTTGGGCATCTCTAATGAATTTAGGATATTTAGAACTTTAGTTCTAAAAGTCAATCCTAATGGTGTAATTTCTTTACTTAGAATTAACTAAATACTTCCTGATTACCATAGTTTCCTGTAACAGGTCCTTATTAAGGACCCCTTAATGCATGCTAAAATGTGCATTTAACCTACAATGCATTGAAGTTATTCCTCAGGGGCATCTTATGTCACTTCTATTTGTTTTGTTCAGCATTATTGTCTGATTCTCATGATGGGTTTCAAGTTTTTGCATGAGGGGAAGTGTTTTGCATCAGTTTTAATCTATACTCTCTTTCCCTTGTGCCCCATCAGCTGTATCTCCTCAATTTCCATTTCCATCTTTCTCTCCTTTTCCTGTTAAATCAAATGCTAGTGCCAGAGGATAGTATCTCCATGTCTTTTTGCTCTTGTGGTCCCTCTTTACATAGGCAAATTCTCTGGGCAGACAACTGAACCTCAGTTACATGTATTATCAACTACAATAGAGACCACCCACATGTTTCCATAGTTCACTTATAATCCCTTCCCATACTAATATTTTCAGGGCTTGAAGTATATTTTCTATTCTATCATCTATCTGAGAAGCACGCCTGTACTAGTATGTCCACTTAGTCAAGGAAGCATGCCATCTCCTACCACAGACAGGTAAAGAACCAAATGGGATTCCTTGTCTCCCTCCTTTCCAAAATTTAGTTTCATTTCTTATCAACATGAGCAAAGGACATCAACTACCACTAAAGGTAGGAGGCATACCATTCTGCATTCCACAGAGGAAGGTAGCCACAGTGGAGTACTCCCATAGATTTCTTTCCACATTAAAATGTGTTGGCCTTAGTTGCACATCTTACCATTCATTGCCTGTGCCACACCCACTACCCCTTCAACTCCTCATCAGTCCTGCTCGTTGCTGCTGAGACGTCAGTGGCACAGTGTGGCTTCCGTGCAAAGATGGTAACTAGCATCTCTTCCCCATAGAGAGGGCACTGGCAATGGATGAAGAAAAGATTTCATTCAAGTCTGACTCAGTGAACCGATGAATTTACTACAGCTGTTTACAAGAGGGTATGTGAAGGGTTGTTTGTCTTCATGAGATGGGTGTCCCTTAGTCAGCTGAATTACCAAAACTGTCACTCCAGCATAAATAGTGACTCACAGAAGTTTTATCCCTGGAGTCTTCTCTGTTCAACAATCATTTACTGTTTAAATGACCTTGGGAAGGAACCTGCAGATCTTGTAAGTTTTGTGGTTTCTTGAGTCTTGTAAGTTTTACAAGCTTCCTGAGTGTTGAGAGTCTTCTTTCTGCCTTCAGGAAGAAACTTATCAATGTAGAAGAAATAGTTATAGACCAACAAGAGCAACAGCAATTATCCCTTCACATATATTTGTTAGAGACTAGCTAGGTTGCTCATATGCGGTATTTGATTTAGCTTGATTTTACTCCTCAGAGTTCTCAAAGATAGGTCTAGTCTTACATTTTCTAGCTGAGTAAATAAATACACTAAAGTCAATGGACTTGTGTCAAGTTACACAGCTTGTAACTGGAGGAACTGGGATTTGAACCTATGCCATTAGATACTGTTGAATTGTGTGTTTATTCAACCATCATGCCAGATGAATAGTGATTTTTATAGTGGAAGATATTAAAAAAGGAAGTACAACAATGGTAGGAGGGGTCTCAAGGAGGAGAGGTAGACAAGCTAGCAACTGAAAGTGCAATGATGAAATTATCAATAAGGATCAAGGCTTCTGATACAGAGATTCTCCATTCATCATTTACCACATCTTAGTAAAGTGCATATTAAAACGGAGTAACATATGAAAAAGAGATAATAACACTTAGAAAGCCTCACTTAGAAAATAACTTGCTGTTCAATTGCTACAAACATTTGGCAGGCATTTAATAGGAGTTCCGATAATGAACACTTATTTTTGCCAATATGACTAAAACCAAACCCCATACCACCTCACATCCTTAGCCTTAGGGTTGTATTTGCCTCAGTAAAGACCTCAATAGGAGTATATTTTATCTTATCTATTAGAGTCCTCAGACTTAGAAGTATGCAATTTCTAGGCCCTAAATTATACCTTGTGCTGTATACTCTACATTTCAATCTCTCTGAATTTTCAGATGATGTTTATATAACATTGTAGGAGAAAAATCCTTAGTTATAATTCACTAACTTGCCTGTAAGTAAGGCACTGAGACCTGTTGGTGTGCTTTTGTTCCAACCTCTCAGCATCCTTTTTATGGGTGTTGATGGACAGATAATTCCTCACAAGCTCTATTTCGTCTAATTGTGCAAACATGTCTTCTTTCTTCTCTGGAGGCAGTGATTGTGTTAAGGAGTTAGGTCAGTATTTCAGGAGCATGACTCATTTAGCTGGCTGCCTCTTTCAATAGGTAGCCCATCTTCAAAGTCTTTCTTCAGTCTCTTAATTTCTTTTGTGGCTTTCAGTTCATTTATTCTTCCAATTTTTAAAAAGTTTCTTCTCTCTTATTTGCTCACTCCCCTGCCCCTCTTTTTGACTCATGAACTCCTTTAGGCTATATTAATTACAGTTGGAAATGGAAAAAATATTATTTTGAAAATGAAATGTGTGTTGTGAAATCAAAAAATGCTAAAAGCTGAGAGAAAGAATAAACAATATCCGAGTAGCAAATCAGAAAAAGGGGAAAACCTCACAAACAGCTGGGATAAACAAACACTGCTCACTGACAACTCTCAAAATTAATGGTCTCAATTTTCTCCAATAAAATGACAAGACTAACAGAATGGGCTAAATAACCAGGATCTATTCTTCCACTGTATTCAATAAACATATTTTAACATCAAGGATAGATGGATAGATACCACCTCAGGGTAAAATAATGGAAAAAGATATTCCATGCAAATGGACCTAAGAAGCAAACAGGTGTATGTAGTTACTATAATATCTGACAAAATAGACTTCAAACCAAAACTTATCAGAAGAGATGACAAAGAGTAGTACATACTCAATACAGGAAAAAAAAATCCACCGGGAAGATAATGCAACTTAACTTTATGCACAAAACACAAAGGCACCCAAGTTTGGAAAAAAGTTTGCTATAGTTTAAGTCACATATTGACCCTCACGTAGTGATAATGGGAGACTTTAATATCTTTCTCTCACCAATAGATAGGTCATCTGAACAAAACCTGAGCAGAAAAATGCTGGAGCTAACCGATATTATAAACTAAAAGAATGAAACATATATTCATAGAACATTTCACCTAAACACTAAAGAATATGCCTTCTTCTCATCAGCTCATGGAACTCCAAAATTGACCAATATTCAGATAAAAATCAAGTCTCAATAGGTACAAGAAAATTGAAATAACCTCATGCATCCTATCAGATTACCAAAGATTAAAACTTGATATAATCAACAGAAACAAGAGAAAGCTTACAAGCTTCTGGACATGCAACAACTCACGATTGAATTAAAAGTCTGTAAAGACTGTGATTAGGAAAGAAGTTAAGAACTTTCTTGAATGAAAAGTGAAAATAAAATGTATCCACTTTTATGGGACAAAATGAAGGCAATTCCAATAGGCAAGTTCATAGCACTACTTGACTAAATCAAAATAAAAAGAGGGATATAATATTTATTAGTAACATAACAGCACACCTGAAATCTCTAGACAAAAGAAGAAATAACACCCAACTGGAACAGATGGCAAAAAATAATCAAACTCAGGGCTGAAATCAATAAAATAGAAACAAACAAAAGAATACAAGGAATCAAGGGAATAAAGCGTTGGTTCTTTGAGAAAATCAATAAGATTGACAAATCCTTAGCCAATTTAAGTAAAAGGCAGCGAGAAAAGATCCAAATTAACAAAATTAAAGACAAAAAGGGGGTTATAATAACAGACATGTAGCAAATCCATAGAATTATAGGGACATACTTTAAAAATCTGTACTCTACGAATTAGAAAATCTAAAAAAAAAACAGATAATTTTTTCAATGTAATCCACCTAACAAAGTTAAATCAAGATCAGATAAACAGACTCATGACCCCTAGTGAAAAAGAACAGTCATTAAAAGTCTACTAATGAAAATAACCCAGGGCTAAATGGTTTTAGCACAGAATTCTATGAGACATTCAAAGAAAAGTTAACCCTAACACTCCTCAAAATTATTCCACAAAATAGAAATAGAAGGAACATTGCCTAATTCTTTTTACAGTTACATAAACTACACAAGGATCCAGCAAACAGAATTGTAGATTAATTTTCTTTATGCAAATAGATCCAAAAATTCTTAATAAAGTACTTGCAAACACATTAAAAAAATCATCCATTGTGATCAAGTAGGCTTCATTCCAGAGATGTAGTGATAATTCAACATATGTAGATTGATAAGTGTAGTCTACCATATAGATACATAAAAGACCTTTGACAAAATTCAACACCCTTTTATGATAAATGTCCTAGAGACTAGGCATGTAATGGGAGCCTAATATTGGCAATTTACAATAAGCTCATACCCAAAAGTCAATTTAAATGAACAGAAACTCAAAGCATTTCCACTAAAATCAGGAATAAGACAAGACTGTCTAGTTTCTCCATTTCTATTTAATATTGTGCTTGAAGTCTTAGCTAGAACAAGAGAACTCAAAGAGACCAAGAAGATACAAAGAGAAAAGGAAGAAGTCAAAGTGTATCAGATAATAGTATACATTAGTGGTCCAAAAATTTCACCAGAAAACTCCTATAGCTGATAAACATATTCAGAAAAGTAGCAGGATACAAAATTAACACAAAAATCAGTAGCCTGTCTATATAAAAATGACAGACTGAGAAAGAAGTCAGGGAAATGACATTTCACAATAGCATCAAATCATATAAAATATATTGCGATAAGTCTAACCAACCAAATGAAAGACTTGTATGATACAAACTTTAAGACTGAAGAAACTGCAGAAGATATCACAAGATTTAAAGATCTCCATGCTTTGAGCCTCCTCTTGAGCTGGATCCCACTTTGGGCCTGTCGCTGGACTTTCTTTTCCTCAGGCTCTTCTCCATTTCTATCCCTGTAATTCTTTCAGACAGGAACAATTATGGGTCAGAGATATGACTGTGGGATGGCAACCCCATCCCTCACTTGATGTTCTGTCATCTTGCTGGAGGTGGGCTCTTTAAGTCCCCTCTCCCTATTGTCAGGCATTTCATCTAAGGTCCTGAGAGTCTCTCACTTCCCAAGTCTCTGGTACATTCTGGGGGTGGGGTGGGGTCCCCCAACCTGCTATTTCCTGAGGTTGCATGTTTCCATTCTTTTTGCTGGCCCTCAGGGCTTCAGTCCTTTTCCCTCACCCAATACCAGATCAGGTTCCCCTCTCCCTCTCCTGCCACAACTCCTCTCTCCCCATCCACTTTCCCTCTTGGGTCCCCCTCTCTCCCTTCTTATTTGTGATTATTTTCTTCTTCCCAAGTGGGACTGAGGGGTCTTCACTTGGGCACTTTCTGACCTTGGGCTTGTTGACCTTTTTGAGTTCTGTGGACTGTATCTTGGGTATTCTGTACTTTGTGTGTGTGTGTGTGTGTGTGTGTGTGTGTGTGTGTGTGTGTGCTAATATCCACTTATTAGTGAGTACATACCATGCATGTCCTTTTGGGTCTGAATTTCCTCACTCAGGATGATATTTTCTAGTTCCATCCATTTGCCTGCAACACTCCGGATGTCCTCGTTCTTGTTCTTAATAGTTGAGTAGTATTCCATTGTGTAAATGAACCACATATTCTGTATCCATCCTTCTGTTCTCTGAAAGACCCAACAAGCAGCTGAAAGAGTCAGATGTGGATTTGCACCCAACCAATGAACAGAAGCAGCTGACCCCTGTTGTTGAATTAGGGAAGGATGAAAGAAGCTGAGGAGAAGTGTGATCCTGTAGGAGGACCAGCAGTCTCAATTTACCTGGACCCCCTAGATCTCTCAAATACTGGACCACTAAACAGACAGCATACACCAGCTGAGATGAGGCCACCAACACACATACAGTACAGGACTTCCAGGTCTGTGTTTATTCATTGATGATGCACCCTAACCTTCATGAGACTGGAGGCTCCAGAGAGTTTAGAGGTCAGGTGGGGTGGGAAGTGGAGAGAGGGGGTGGGGAGGAGGTATGGGTGTGGAACATTCAGAGGGTAGATAGGGGAGGGACAAAATATGTAGTGTAAAAAAAATTAATTTTTTAAAAAAAGATCTCCCATTCTGTTAGATAAGCATACTAATAGGGAAAAAATTGCCACCCTACCAAAATCTACAGATACAGTCCAATCCCCATCAAAATTCCAACATCCAAAATCTGTGAAAGATTTTTCACAGAACTAGAAAGGACAATTTAAGCTTCATATGGAAACACAAAAAAACCAGGAGAGCTAAAACACTCCTGAATGATAAAAGAACTGGAGGTATAATCATCACCAATCTCAAATTATGCTACAGGGCTATATTAATAAAAACAGCATGGAATTGCCACACACCAAAACGACATGTTGATCAATGGAATTGAAGATCCAGAAATAAATTCATATACCTGTGAATATCTTACCTTTGATAAGGAACTCAGAAATACACACAGGAATAAAGACAGAATCTTCAAGAAATGGTGCTGTTCAAATTGGATGACTCCACATAGAAGAATCCAAATAGATACATACTTATTACCTTGCACAAAACTTAACTCCAAAATAATCAAAGACCTAAACATAAGCCAACAGTTATTGTTCTTCTAAAGGAACATAGGAATAAAATTACTCCTAACAATGTTCTGTTATACTCATTGGTCTGTGTCTTTCTCAAGCATCACCAAGTAAATATTCCCTGAAGCAGATGGAAATACAGAACCCACAGCTGGACAATATGCAAAGAAGGAGAAACCTTGTAATGTTCAGAGATGTCACTATCAAATCGCCTCAGGGCATGGGGAATTTGCAGAAGAGGAGGCAGAAAGAGCATAGGAACCAGAAAGGACAGTAGATACCAATTAATCAAGCATTCTAGATCTGACAGGACTGGCACACATATGAATTCATTGAGAATGCACAGGTCTACAGGTCTGTACCAGATGGGGTCCAAAAGATGAAAGGAGAAGTGGACCCTGGCCTCATCCCTAGCCCAGAAGGTATCTTTATCACTTGAAAAAAAATTAATATTCTCCAAGGAAGTCTCACTGAGAAAACAAATCATTCTTACAGGTAAGCCCCATGCCCTGCAGAGGATGAGCAACACAAAATGAACTCAATGGCATCTTCGGAACTTCTTTGTCTCACAATGTTGTAGAGCTTTCTTCTTTCTTTTTCCCCCTCTACTTTAAAAGTACATTGCATATATATTATGGCTTTCTGTTCAACTAATTTATGGTATGTCTGTGTTTGCAAATGTGTGTGCTTCTGCTTCTATGTTTCTTATTCCTTTTCTTTGACTCTTCTTGGTTGGTTGTTTTGTTATATTCTAATTTTTTCTTTTTATCTTATTTTATATTTATTATTTATCTCTATTTTCTAAAGAGAGAATGGAAGGATTTGGACCCAGATGGGAGGAGAGATTTGTGCGTGGAAAGTTAGAGGAGTAAGGAGAGGGGAAACTGCAATTAGAATATGTTGTATAAAAATAAATAAACGCTGCAAAAAAAAAGCAAAATCAAAATAAAATATACAAGCAAAAAAATTGGCATGGTAGTGATGCCCATCAGACAAGAGTTGATTAAGTTACACTGCAGTGGGATAGACACACCTGATTAGTGAGGAGAAACACTCATATGGAGAGTAGAAACGTGCCAACTTTTAACAGAAATTCGAAAGACATTAATTATGTTGAATTATATACAGCATAAAATCTGTTATCTTGATCCCTTTAAGTACAGTCAGTTAGTATTAAATAGGTCAGTTAGTATTAAATCTATTCATATTATTGTATAATTAATCTCTGGAACTCTTCCCATTATAAAACTGAAACTTCATGTTCATTAATTTCCATTTCTCTATCTACAGTCCCTGAGAAACAGCATTCCCCACCTCACCCCTGCCTCTGCATTGGGAGTACTATAGATACTTTGAATACAGTGAATCATATAGCACATTTTCTTTCTTCTTTAGTTTATCAATTGATGTGCACTTGAGCTCCATTTAGCAGGTTTTCATATAGCAAGTTTTCTTTCTTCTTTAGTTTATCAATTGATGTGCACTCTGCTGTTGCTCATTTTCAGGGAACTGTCACTTTAAAATTCTGGTTCATGAATTTATGAAATTCTTAGGCAAATGGATGGATTTGGAGGATATCATCCTGAGTGAGGTAACCCAATCACAAAAGAACACACATGATATGCACTCACTGAAAATCGGATATTAGCTCAGAATCTTGGAATACCCAAGATACAATTCATAAAACACGTGAACCTCAAGAAGAAGGAAGACCAAAGTGTGGACACTTTGATCCTTTCTAGAAGCGGGAACAAAATACCCATGAAAGAAGTTATAGAGACAAAGTGTGGAACAGAGACTGAAGGAATAACCATCCAGAGACTGCCCCACCTGGGGATCTATCCCATAGACAACCACCAAACCCAGATACTATTGTGGATGCCAACAAGCGCTTGCAGGCAGGAGTTTGGTATAACTGTCCCCCGAGAGGCTTTTCCAGTGCCTGACAAATACAGAAGGAGATGCTCACAGCTATCCATTGGACTGAGCACAGGGTAGAGAAAGGACCCAAGGAGTTGAAGGGGCTTCCAGCTCCGTAGAAGGAATAACAATATGAACTAACAAGTATCCCCAGAGCTCCCAGGGACTAAACCACCAACCAAAGAGTACACATGGTGGGACTCATGGCTCCAGCTGCATGTGTAGCAGAAGATGACCTAGTCTGTCATCAATGGGAGGAGAGGCCCTTGGTCCTCTGAAGGCTCTATGCCCCAGTGTAGGGGAATGCCAGGGCCAGGAAGCAGGAGTGGGTGGGTTGGTGAGCAGGGGGAGGAGGAGGAAGGGGATAAGGGGAGGGAAGGGCTTTTTGGATGGAGACCAGGAAAGGGGTAACATTTGAATTGTAAATAAAGAAAATATCTAATAAAATATTAAAAAAATACCAAAAAAATTCTGGTTCTGAGAAAAGAGATTATGAATTTATCTGATTGATTTACATAGTCTTCTTTTAATTCTTACCTTGTCATTCTTTCTAACCTGTATTATCTGCAACAATCCTGTTCTTATTGCTATACAACTATTTTAACGAAATAACATCTATTTTTATTAAAGAAATAGCCTCAGAAGTTTTAGTCTAGTCATTCACTGCTGCTCCTTCCCAACAGGTCCATATAGAAACAGCCTAACAAAAACCATGTGTGTGTGTGTGTGTGTGTGTGTGTGTGTGTGTGTGTGTGTATGTGTGTGTGTGTATATATATATATGCATATATATATTAGATCTTAATAAAATGTTTAAAAACATTTGATGAGGTAGAAATGTCAAGTGTCTCTCCTTATCATTCATATATATGAATACATACAACTACATCTTTCCATATATTTCTAAAGGAGTGAAACTGAAATAATTATTGAAATCCTTGAGAAATAAACTTCATAGTCTTCCATGTATAAAAGACAGAAACATCCCTATTTTCGATAAAGATCCATGTATTAATGGGCAAACAATATTCAACTAGATTTTTGTTTGACAATCTTTTTATTTGATCCCTAATTTAAAAATGAATTAATTAGGACAGAGCAATCACAGAGGAACAGGAAGCTGCTGCCTCTGCTGCACCAATCTTGAGAGCCTTGGCTATGAGGAACATCCCAATGGCTTTGTCAAGTGTTTTCATCTCTTAAATTTCACATTTGCCTCCAGGCAAATTCCATGTGATCTTTCGTCCAGACACTCTTTCTGCTCTTTACATCCTTTGAAGGAGAAACAAAATTGGTGAGAGGGATGTATACTAATTCTATATATTGTAAGTACTGTTAATCTCTAGTGAAGATAAACTTAGTGATCATTTAAGTATGACTGTTGGTCCCATTTTCTTGCTTCCTCAGCCCTTCTGTAAGCATTTCCTCAACTACTACATTGTTTTCTGCAGGTAGAATGTTGTGGGCATTTCTGGCCTTGAAGAACGGGCTCATCACAACAGTGCTACCATAAAAACTACACTGTGCTTGACTTGGGTGACAAAGGCAGCAAAAATAGATTTAGTTTACTTCGTTAACATGAAATTTATTCTTTGGCTAAATTTACAGATTCACAAAGGGCCCCATATAGTCATGGGTCTATCTTGAATACACATGTGTTTTGTTCATTTTCTTCCTTTTATATTTCTTTGTCTCTGAGCTAAAAGACACAAAAATGTAACTCTAGAGAGACCAGAGAAGGGGAAACAGAGAGGGAGTAGAAAAACCATTTAATAATAGTGAACAATAAGTATAAACACAAATTCAAAGAACTTATTTCTTACTTGTCTGTTAGATAATGTAAGAATACTTCGATTAAAGTTCAAAATCCAGAAATTAGAGAAAAGAAATGCCATACCATAATCTCCACTGTTGCAATGCATTTGGTCCAAGATTCATTTGGTCTTTTACCATATGCACATTTTTGAAATGTAGATCATGAGATGAAAGAGGCTTTTTGTGCTTCTGCTTCTTTTAACATGTTTCTAAGTTATAAATAGATATATGAAAGCCAGGAAAAGGCATGTATGAAGCTTAAATGTGCAGCTAAAATAAAGAAACCAGACAGAAGTGGCTATACAATATGAACCCAAGTACAGAATATACTCAGAAGGACAAAACCATAAAGATAATGGAGAAGGAGGGCCAAGGACTGCCATTGGTTGGGGATAAACAGGGTACATAGGATGTTCGGTATGATTGAAGTTGTCCTATATGCTGTTCTCATAGCATACATGTGCCCAAATCTATTGAAAATACAAAGAATAAGGCCTGGCATAAACTAGGGATATCAGTTGACAATAGTGTGTCAAAATTGGTTTGTGAATTATGTCTATATGCCATACTAATGCAGATGTTCATAGGAGAAACTGTGTTGAGCAAAGGTAGTAGTCTCTGAGAATTTTCTATACCTTCTGCTCAGTTTTCTGAACCTTCTGCTCAGTATTTCTGTAAGCTTAAAACTGCTCTAAAAGTAAAAGCTATAAAAAATAGATATATTAGAATTTAAAATTTTGAACATCTGTTGTGCCCTTCAAAATAGTCTCTTCAAAACGTTATGTACTTGTTTTAACTTTTGTTAAAAAAAGATGTTGCGAATCTTTTCAAAATTTTCTATAGAGACTGGATGGCAGAGCAAAGTGAAAACAACATTTTAAAATTAATTTGTACAATCATCAACTATTAGGAGAAAATGGTACACACTTTCCCATTAGACATATAAACAGGGTTTAAAGGTGTCTGGGGTGGGTCTGAGTGTATACTACTAGCATTACTTAGAAAGGAACTAGTACTTAGCAAGATGCATGAGGTCTGAGTTAGAGAAAAAAGCTAGAGTATTATAGTCACATCTCAAGATTTTCCTTTTATAAGGCATAGACTTTGGCAAAGGTGTCTGAATTTATAAGTGAAGGATTATATTTCTGCTGTATACCAGCTGCTTGTTCTCTTAAAAATGGACTGAATACAGTGATACCATCTTGGAGAACATACAAGGGAATTAAAAGAGAGAATGGAGAATGTGTGTCTGGCATATGGCACTAAGTATTGTTCAAATCTGGTATATGCATTATTTTTCTGTTGCTGTGATAAATTTCTAAGGCAAAAGAAACTTAAAGAGAAAGGCTTTATTTTGGCTTATGGTTCCTGGGAGTTATAGTCAATCATGACTGGGAAAGCATGGCAGAGGTGAGGAAGGCATGGTGATAGGAACAGGAAGTTGGCTTGCCACATTGCATCTGAACTCAAGGACACAGATAGTATAAACAGAAAGCGGGGCCAGGTTAGAAAGCCTCAAGGCTCACCTCTAGTGACCCACTTTCTGCAGTGAGGTTATGCCTATAAAAGATTCTACAATATTCTCAAATAGTGCAACCATCTGGGAAACAAGTGACTGATCATCAGAGCAGTTTTAGAGTTTCCATTGCTGTGAAGAGACAACATTACCATGATAACTCTTATAAAGGAAAACATTTAATTGGGGCTCACAGTTTCTGAGGTTTAGATTATCATGGCAGGAAGCATGATGCTATGCAGGCAGACATGGTGCTAGAGAGTTCTACATCTGGATCTGGAGGCAAGTGGAAGTGACAGTAACACACTGGTTGTGCTTGGACTTCTAAGACCTCAAAGCCCATCATCCCTAGTGATATATCTCCCCCAACAAAACCAATCTACTCCAACTAGGCCACACCTCATAATCGTGCCACTCTATATTGACCTATAAGAACCATATTTTATCCAAACCACCATTTTCCATTCTTTGGCATCCATAGGCTTGTAGCCATATCATAATGCAAAATATACTTAGTCCAACTTCAAAAGTCCTCATAGTGTATAACTGTCTCAACCTTGTTTAAAATTCCAAAGTCCAAAGTCTCTTCTGAAACTCATGCAGCTCCTCTTGGCAGGTATCCCACAGCTCTGGCATCTCAGCAGTTTGTGGCTCTCTAAGGCAATCCAAGCTTCACCTTACAGCTTCACACAATGACCTCTCTAGACATCTAAGCATGGGAATCCTCGATGCACGCCCTAGTGGCTTTCTTTACTCCTGGAGGGAGATTTTGTAACCCCTTTCTTCTATTCTTGACTCCAAAGCCAGAACCATGTGGCCAAAGTTGCCAGGTTCTGCTGCTTACTGGGGCTAAAAAATGGCCCCTTAATTCAATTACAACTTCTCCAGCTTTCTGTTTTCCATGGTTTCCTTCACTGTCTAAGCTTGGTTATCCTGAAACTTGCTCTGTAGGTCAGGCTGGCCTTGAACTCAAAGATCTGCCTGCCTCTGCCTCTGGAGAGGGCTGGGTTTTTTATATATTTATCTTTATATTTGTATGTATGTATGTATGTATGTATGTATGTATGTATGTATGTATGTATATATTGTCAAACCACCACAGAAGCCTATAGGAGAAATCTTATAGTGAGAATATAATATATACTAAAAATGTTAGTTTTCAGTTTTGTTGTTGCATGTGCTAGGATAGAACTACAGTTTCATGCTTGCTAGTCCCAATCCCTGAGTTATATCTCCAAGATTTGTATTAGTAATATTAAAGGAACATTTAATTTTGTCATTTTCTTCTGAGATTGTTTTTTAAAGTTAAATCATGGGTCTCTGTTAATTCTTAGCTACTGTAAGAAGCGTCTTTGATTAGGATTGAGCAATGCATTGATCTATGGGTATAGCAATATGCCATAAGGAGTTGTTTTATTTCTATTTTTCTTTAGCAGAATAATAGTTCTAGGTTTTCCCTAAGCCCATGACCTATATAGTCTTAGCTTCTTGGCTACTTTAGCAATGCCACAGATGGAGTCCTTCTCATAGAGTGTGGCTTACATACAATATAATGCAGTTGGTTGATCCCATAATGTTTGTGCCACTATTGCTCACTATTGCAGGCAGAATGCTGCTGTAGGCTGTAGGTTTTTGTTGTTGGGTGATATTGATGATTATTTTTCTCGTCCTGTAGTGTGCAGGATACCTTACAGAACTGCAAATGTTAGTCACTTGGAGAGTGGAGTTTGGAACACTCAGTCCTAAATGCGTAGTCTCCATCAAAGCCCTCCCCTCAAGGCTCAGGCATCTATGTGAAGAGGGAGAAAGATTGTAAAAGGCAGAGGTGGTGGATAACTCCAAGGAGACAGAAATCTGCCAAACACAGCAGGACTGATACATATAGGAACCCACAGAGACTGTGGCAGCACACACAAGAACTGCACAGGCCCCAACCAGACAAAATACCAGCAGTGAGAAGGTGAAGTAGACACAAGTTCCACCCCTAACCAAGAGGCCATTTGCAATTGATACCTGCTAGAAATGGGAAAATTTGTTTTCTTCAATGGAATGTTATTGGGTAGATCAATCACGCTCCAAGGAAGCCCCCATGCCCTGGTGTAATTGGCCAACACAAATTGGACTCCGTGTGTGTGGTTTGTTTGGTATATTTTGTCTTATTGGTTTTATTTTACAATTTTAAAAGAGGAGAGAAAGAGGTAGACAGAGGAAGAGAGAGGGAGGGAAAGAGAGAAAGAATGAAGTTGGGTAGGTAGGGAGGTGGGGAGGATCTGGGAGGAGTTGGGGAAGTAGAAAACAAGAGTGAAATGTATTGTAAATATTTTAAATAAATAAATTCATAAAACATCAATAGTTTGTAGCAGAAAATACCAACAAGACATCAGAACATTTGCATAATATAGTCATTCCTCCAGATCCCTGAATGCTTAAGTCCCTTTTATAAAGTAAGATAGCATTTGCATATAAGCGTTGCATATCTTCTTGTATGATTTAAATCATCTCTAAATAACTTGTAATGCCCAGTACAATGTAAATCCTATGGACCTAGCTGTGACACCATATTACTTAGAAAATTATAGCAAGAAAAACCATAAGTGGCATGAGAAGATAATTTTTTCCTAAGTACCTTTGATCCATGGTTGATTGATTCTGCTGATGTGAGAACTTTGGTAGGAATAGCCATGGTCAGATTGGCATTGTGTTTGTTTTATTACTTTAAAACATTTCTAATTTTTTTTAATGGAAGTTAAGGAGCAAAATTTGTGACCTACTTACAAAATTCAAGCTTATGTATAAGGCTGCCTTTATAGTAAGGGCACTGTCATTTTCCAGAGTTCTGCTCCATTTTCCTGAGTGGAAAGACACTTGTATACTCCAGTCATTCAGGAGTCACCCACTAGTGACAGCCTGAATTAGCAATGCTGAAATACATCTGCAGCCTGCTGCAGACATGGATGTGCTGTGTGAATACTATGTGTCAACTGTTTTGTGATGAAGAGGAAAATTGAGAATTGCTGTCTTGGCTTAGTCTGTGTGCCAGCTTGCTGTTCCTATTACCCTTCCAAGGAAGATTCAGCTGTACTGCAGTTTGGAGGCAGCAGTTGGAGTCCAATTTGTTTTCCCAGAGAGTATAATTTCTCCTTCATATATATGTCTTCAGACAACTGTTAATATATTGAAGAGGCCTGATGAAGTATTCTGCTAATTGTTGGAATCCTTGGTTGGCATTTCAGGATTGAAGAGAGAGAGACAGAGGAAAAAACCCAAATAAAGCTTATAAGAGGATAAAAATTAATTTTAGTAACAATATAATGCCAATTCTAAGCCTGGCTCTTACAACCAGCCATCAAGTTAATTTAATTCCTCAAACCCCATTGCTGCAACAAAATGTTGCTTAAATCAATTCATTCTTTCATTAGGCTGCCTAAGAGTGCCGGGGAGTGATGGGGAATTACTGAGACGGCATTCATGTTTCAGAGGCCCCTCGGTTTCACTTCATTTTCCATCCTGACATGGGAGTAATGTTCTTCATTTGCATGCTAAAATAGTATTTTTAATTGTAAAAGTGGTGTTGTTAAATTACCTTCAAATGAGTTTATTTTAAACGCTTCATTAAAGTTTTGGAAATCATCCCCTGCATGATTGCATCTCTTCTCTGCTTTGATGTATTACATCTCTCAGAAAAAAAAATATGCTGGCTCTGAGAGAAAGAGAGAGAGAAAAAAATCTCTTCTTGAAAGACTCAGATTTCACAATCTGGCTAGTTTTGAAGTAGAAACAGCAAAAGCCCCACGCTATCGCAGAGAGGCCGAGGGCATCTTCCGTGCCTCAGCTGAGAGGCCGGGGTGAGGGGTGAAGGCAGGTGGCTGTGTTCAGCAATAATGAAAGGTCAAAGCCGCAGAGGTTTCAAAAGGCTTGTGTCAACTTGGAAGATGAAAAGCAGCTTCCCCTGGACGGCTGGTTTGGTTCTGAGGTTTAAATACATCTCACAGATTGTGTGTTCATTTTCATTTTAGCTATCCCCCTTCATACCGCCTTTTCTGGTCTCTTCTCATTCCTTCAGCAATTTATTCAGCATTAATTTAACAAACTTCATCCTCTCTTATCTTAAGCCTTATCATCTGTTTCTCAGATAAGCTTGAAAAACTTTTAGAAGCAAAATGTGTGTGTCTCCATAGAATTTCATTTGCATATTTTTGGGACTGCCTTTACCACATTCATATTTACTCTATAGTAGGTTTAGAAAAACCAGAGTTGTGACGTACTGTGGAAATTAAGCTAATTGTTACTACTTAGTTATTGTCACGGGAGTCTAATTTCCATTCAGATCCAGTACTTACTTTAGTAATAGAATCATTCATCAACAAGTTATTGAGAAAAGTTTACCGAATGGGGCAGAGAATGGGGACAGAGAAAGTGAAGACATGCCAGCTGTGCCACACAGTAGAATATGTAATGTCAGCAAGTGATAGCTTATTTATCAATGGGTAGTTCTGAGGGATGGATCTCTTGCCATCCTTGTTGGTCAAATATAAACTGGTATCTATTTAATAACCCTAACCATTTTATCCTTGAAGCAGAATTTTCACTTCTGTTTGGTGGAATTCCATTGTTTTCCTCTCAACATCTGCTACTGAACATATTTCTGGCTTTCTGGTACTCTTTAAGATACCACATTCCAGTCTGTGTTAGCAATTTACCATGCAACTCACTCTGTAATGGCAAGACCACATTGTTCACTGCACTTACCCAATCCAGGGTAAAGAGAAGGACTCCCATTTTGTCCAAGTTAGTCACTGACTCCCAGACATTACCTTTAACCATTGGCTCATACAGACTTTTAACATTCAGCATGTTAATACATTGTGGGGGCAGATATTGGGTACTTACTATGTCATATGTACTGAGAACTGAGGGCAATAAAAATACTAAAAATAGAGTAGGAATAAAAAGTAGCATCTGTTTTCTCTACGACAGTTTTTGTAATGCATATTTTGTTTTTTTTTAGTTTTGACAATTTTTTTGATATTTTCTTTATTTACATTTCAAATGTTATCCCTTTTCCTGGTTTCCCCCTTGGAAGTCCCCTATCCCATCACCCTACCCCTCTTCTATGAGGGTGTTCTCCCACCCACCCACCCACCCACCCATTTCTGCCTCCCCACTCTCGAATTCCCCTAAACTGGGGCATCGAGCCTTCACAGGATTAAGGGCCTCTTCTCCCATTGATGCCCAATAAGACCATCTTCTGGTACATATGTGGCTGGAACCATGGGTCCCTCCATGTATACTCTTTGGTTGGTGGCTTAGTCCCTGGGAGCCCCCCCGGGGGGGTCTGGTTGGTTGATATTGTTGTTCTTCCTATGGGGTTGCAAACCTCTTCTGCTCCTTCAGTCCTTTGTCTATTGGGAACCTTGTGCTCAGTCCAATGGCTGGCTGCAAGCATCTGCCTCTGTATTTGTCAGGTTCTAGCAAAGCTTCTCAAGAGATAGCTATATTAGGCTCCTGTCAGCGTGCACTTCTTGGCATTCACAATAGTGTCTGCATTTGGTGATAGTATATGGGATGTATCCCCAGGTAGGGTAGTCTCTGGATGGCCTTTCATTCAGTCTCTGCTCAACAGATCAAGGACCTCCACATAAAATCAGATACACTGAAGTAATAGAAGAGAAAGTGGGGAAGAGCCTTGAACACATGGGAACAGGGAAAAATTTACTAAATAGAACACCAATGGCTTATGCTCTAAGATCAATAATAGACAAATGGAACCTCATAAAATTGCAAAGCTTCTGTAAGGCAAAGGACACTGTCGATAGGACAAAACGGCAACTAACAGATTGTCAGAAGATCTTTATCAATGCTACAGCTGATAGAGGGCTAATATCCAGTATATATTAAGAACTCAAGAAGTTAGACTCCAGAGAATCAAATAACCCTATCAAAGTGGGGTACAGAGCTAAACAAAGAATTCTCAACTGAGGAATATTGAATATCAGAGAAGCACCTAAAGAAATGTTCAATGTCTCCCACCCAATACCCGATCATGTTTCCCTCTCCGCACCCCCACCCCCCCGTCCCCTTTCCCTCCCAGGTCGCTACCTTCCCATTGTTGTTGCTTTTCTCTCCCTCCCAAGTGGGACTGAGGCATCTTCACTTGGGCCCTTCTGCTTGTTGACCTTTTTGAGTTCCGCGCTGTATCTTGGGTATTCGGCTTATTTATTTATTTATTTATTTATTTATTTATTTATTGCTAGTATCCACTTATTAGTGAGTACATAGCATGCATGTCTTTTTGGGTCTGAGTTATCTTACCTCCAGCAGAAAGACAGGGCATCAAGTGAGGGATGGGGTTGCCATCCCACAGTCAAAATTCTGACTCATAATTGTTCCTGTCTGAAAGAACTGCAGGGATGGAAATGGAGAGGAGCCTGAGGAAAAGAAGGTCCAGCAACAGGCCCAAAGTAGGATCCAGCTTAAGGGGAGGCTCCAAGACATGACGCTATTACTGAGGCTATGGTCTACTCACAAAAGGGACCTATCATGATTGCCCTTCGAAAGACCCAAAAAGCAGCTGAAAGAGTCAGATGCAGATATTTGCACCCAACGGATGAACAGAAGCTGCTGACCCCTGTGGTTAAACTAGGGGAAAGCTGGAATAAGCTGAGGAGGAGGGAGACTCTATAGGAGGACCAGCACTCTCAATTAATCTGAACCCCCAAGATCTCTCAGATACTGGGATACCAACCAGGTAGCATACACCAGCTGATATGAGGCCCCCAACACACATACAGTAGAGGACTGCCAGATCTGGGTTTAGTCAGAAAATGCACCTAACCCTCAAGAGACTGGAGACCCCAGGAAGTTTAGAGGTCTGGTGGGGTGGGGGTGAGGAGTAGGGACATCCTCGAGGAGACAAGGGATCTGGGAGGACGTATGGGATGTGGAACAGTCAGAGGGTTAAACTGGGAGGGGAACGAAATCTGAAGTTTAAAACAAATTAAAAAAAAAGAGAAAAAACAGAAATGTTCAACATCCTTAGTCATCAGGGAAATGTATGGTTTAGTACACATTATTTCATGATAGCTTTGTAGGATATGATCATCCTTATTTTAAATTAAGG